>NW_026963372.1:300000-501245 GCF_036588685.1 Mytilus trossulus
GAACTGAAAGGAGTACACAGCTACTTTTGCATAGGTACTATTTCTGTACTAAACATTTTTAATGCTGGAAATCTACTTTTAATATTCAGTACTATTTTGTTACTCTAAAATTATTGTTATATTTAGGTACCTTATATAAAGTATTTTACAGTACTATATTTGAACTTGAAATTTAGGTACTACAAATTTTGGTTACTACCAATACATTTTCAACATTTTGAAAGTTTTTCTATTTGAAATAAATCTCTTAAAGTTATGATTTTGAAACATGGAATATTGTATCATTTCTGAACCAAAATATTTGGTACTGATCAAGTACTGTAAAATACAAGTACCTTAATATTACAATAGTTTTAAAGTAAAGAAATAGTACTAAATATTAAAAGTAAATTTCGAGTATTGCATATTTTAGTACAGAAATAGTACCTATGCAAGAGTAGCTGTGTATGCTCGGAAAGACCCCACTTCGTGCGTAATTTATAGCTGTTTTGAAATTTCAATAAAGTAAACTTTAAGCTACAACAAACGTATTTATTGGAAAAAAAAGAATACTTTTGTTACATGGAAAAAGGGTTCTTTACTTTAATATGCACACGCATAATCTACAATATTATATATATCTCCCAAATGCATCGCTCTGATTTCTTGACCGGCTTTTTTGTTTGTAGCTCTTATTGGTATGCTATGGATTTTCATATATTTTGGCCTCATACATCACTGCGGAGACATAAAAAAAATTAGAATAAATGTATTTTATGTAAAAAAAAATATCTATCAAATCAAGAAATCGGTAATCAAGAGATCCTAGCATTGTTATTATTGTATCATTGTTTTTTTACTAAATTCCTGTTATTTTCTTTTGAATAATCAAATACTACATAACTAATTACCTTTAATATCATCTTTTTCAGCGCCATCGACAAATAACAAAACCACCAGAAAATAAAAACTGAGTAAGATCGGCATCCTGGTAGTTGCAGTTGACTTCTGAAGAGAATCAGCTTACACATCACTTTAACGTTTATTAGCGGTTTTAAAATACAAATTGCTTCATGGTGTGACTTGAAATGTATATTTACATATCATGTTTCTTCTTGGAATAATGAAACAGTATAAAAAATCGAAAACAAAATTGTATTATAAAAAAGGACATATTGTACAATGTTGTATGTTTGCCGAAGAGAACAAATGACACAGAAATTAACAACTGTTTGTCACCTTATGGCCTTATGAGCAAATCCATGCATACTGCATAGTCAGCTATAAAAGGCCCCGAAATGACAAATGCATATCAATTCAAACGAGAAAACTAACGGCCTTTTTAATGCTCAAAATAATGAACGAAAAATGCTTGGGTCGTGATTTGAACACACTTAATTCATGAAAAAAAATTGATACGGTTTGTCGAATACATTTTTTAGCAAGGTTTGTTTGAATACATTTTGTAATTTATGTATATGCTTTCAAAGTAGCACGATCTTTTCAAAGTAAAATGGTAACGACATTTTATATATTCATACAAGTGTGATAACGGAAATATAATCGTTCTTTGTAATGGCCATGTTTAACATTTTTTTCGATTGGTTTTGGTCAGTTTTCAATTTAAAGTTACAGACTGAGAGTTATTTCACATTTAGTTTAAACATATGTATTTATAGTGGATTGGGATTTCACATTTGCATATATTGATTCATAAAACAATACAAAGACATATACTAATGTTATGAAGATTCTTTCAGGATTGAAATTCGAAAAATCAGATTGAGTATTTTAATTCTATAAATACATTTTAAAGCATTACACTACAATGTGTGTCAAATAAAACCATGGTAACAATGTTACACTATTGAGAATGGAAATGGGGAATGTTTCAAAGAGACAATAACCCGACCATAGAAAAAACAACAGCAGAAGGTCACCAACAGGTCTTCAATGTAGCGAGAAATTCCAGCACCCGGAGGCGTCCTTCAGCCGACTCCTAAACAAATATATACTACTTCAGTGATAGTGAACTCCATACTTATTTCAAAATTGTACACAAGAAACTAAAATTTAAAACAAAACCAAGACTAACAAAGGCAAGAGGCTCCTGACTTGGTATGGCCTCACAAATGCGGCGGGGTTAAACATGTTTATGAGATCTCAACCCTCCTCCTATACCTCTAATCAATGTAGAAAAGTAAATGCATAACAATACATACATTTAAGATTAAATTCAAGAGAAGTCCGAGTCTGATGTCAGAAGATGTAACCAAAGAAAATAAACAAAATGACAATAATAAATAAATAACAACATACTACTAGCAGTTAACTGACATACTGATTGAAAAAAATTAGTTATCATATGAGTATCAGACACAATCCTTCCCGTAAGGGATTTAGTATCATACAATCATAACATATATGAGAAGAACAAAACCCGTGTCATGCCAACAACTGGTTTTTGAATAAATGTGTTTAGTTCCATTGCAAAGACCATATAAGTGAATCAATATTAACGCCAAAATAAGCAATCTTTAATGACTTACAACAGTATCGTAACTATATCCCTTCTTGATAAGTCTATTTAAAGGTTTTGTTAGTTTCTGAGGTGAATACTGACATTTTTTTGCTTTATAAAGAATATTTCTATAACAGAGTCAGCATGTTGAGCTATATTTACGAATGATGTGCCTTTATCGATGATAAAATTTAGTAAATGTTTTGACTAGCTCGTGATATCGAAAACCCTGGTGTTATAATTTTTCAGTAATACATACATTTCTCTCGTCAAAATCTAAAACATTGTTACATACACGAGCAAATCGTACAAGTTGAGATACATAAACATTGTAAGATGGTGACAAGGGAAGGTCAACTTTAAAAATGGATAATTAACGAAAGGAAATGAAAAATCATCTCTTTTATCATAAATTTTAGTATTAAGCTTTCCGTTAGTGATATGGATATCAAGATCGTGGAAAGGGCAGTGGTCATTGTTAGTATTAGCTTTATTTATAGTAAGTTCAACAGGATATTTTTTTTTATATACATACTGAAGTCGTTATTATTGAGAGCCAAAATATCCTCCCAATATCTAAAAGTATGTATATATGTATGTTTTTGAATAAATACCATAAATTCACATATTTTTTTTCTTCATATGCTTAAGAGTTTTGCGTGTGCCCGTTGAGCTAATATCTCCCGGTTTTACCGTTTTTTCTTTTTTATTCTGTATGTTCATTTTACGTACATGAAAGTTTTTGTCCTGCCTAGTTTTCTCTGTGAATGAACAGTAATAACCAATGCGAAAACGCTACCATTACATTAACAGGAAGGAATAGTCGTAACGCATGCGCGATATGTTTATATTATATCCCCAAACATACCAAAGGGAACTGGAGATTGAAAATATGATAGTTTTTGTCTCCTTCCGAACGGCCGAATACCTTTGCTAAAGTTGGGCCTCCGTTTGGCTGCGCGATATGTTGATATCTTATGCTTCGTGTAGATATAGCGCAACGCTCTATCCACGTAAAGGTTTCATACCACCATTGAGTTTTCCCTATTAGTGTTTGCTAAGTTTACACTTTTTAAAAAATTGTGCAGAATTTATCTTTTTGTTTTCGTTTTATGTTTGGGTTTTTTAAGTGCGTTTACTAGTTTGTTTATCATGATTTCAACTCATATACAAGTGTCTTTCTAATACTATTTTCTATGTTAAAGTAAGATAATTGATTACTCTTAATTTATATGATTTTAAGGATCAGTTGATTGCAAAAACAACTAACGCCAACATACATAGAAACGGACTCAAAAATGTGTAAAACAAAATAAATCCAGTGCATAAAGTTCTTTCCCACCAGTTTCAACCCACTATTTGTTTTCTTAAGATGTCCTGTACAATTACAGGAAAATGGTAGTTGTAAACAAAATGTCCGTTTCTATGTATGTTGATGATTGTTTTTGTTGAGGTTCACTGATTCTGATGTTCCGTTGTCTCCCTCTTAAAATTGATGTGTTTATCTCGGTGTTGGTTTGTGACCCGGATTTGTGTTCGCTTAATCGATTTATTACTTTTTAAAACGGTATACTACTGTTGCCTTTGTCTATATACAAATCGTATCAATTTTCCTTTCCTTGACTTAGATATTTCACACTGGGACTCCTCACTAAATCTTTCGACAGAGACGGTCGCTGTATCTTTATGATTTTTCTCTTTCCGACAGTCATTTAACCTAGGCAATATTTCAGATATGTATATTTCAGTAAACCCAATCGCTATACTCTGCATTGACTTTTTTTATTTAAGAAAACGATATGTATGAAAAACTAGACGAATGTATAACTAATCAGTTATTTTCCTTAATACCAATTTTTGAAATACTTTATGGTAACATTTTGTCTATAGAGTACGTAGTTGAAGAAGCTTTTGGTCCTTTATATATGTCATTTTTTTTTCTTTGTTGAAATATTTGTTCGTCTTTTTGTGATTTAGATTATAACACAATGTTGACAGCTGTGCCCCTTATTTTTAACATTTTACTTATTATATGTGATGGGTTTTTTTTTAAAACATTATTGTCAACATATTGCAATTGCATGCGCTTATCATAAAAGTTAGAGGTTTAGCTAGCTAGAAAAACCAGGTTTTATCCACCCTTTAATACATATTAAGTAAATGAATGTACAAAGCTCTTTTCCAATTTTTTGATGTGTTTAAACGTTTGATTTTGGCATTTGATAAGAGACTTTTCGCTTAGATTTTACCCTGGAGATCGGATATTTTTGATATTTTACTTTTTAGTAAATTATTATTGAGAATAATCGAATTAACGATCCTTGAAAATAAAATCCATCGGAACTGAATGAAAATAGCACTCTTGAATAAACAGAGAGAAAAACATCAACTGTAAGGGGGAAAATAACGGAACAACAGGAACCCTGGGCCCGTATGCATAAAACATCCTTAACTTAAATATTCTTTGACTTAGATTTCACGAAGTATTCTCTTAGTTAGATAAAAATCTTAATCGTATGCATAAACTTACTCAAGTCTTCACTTAACTAAGGAAAACTTTAATCGGAACCTTTCTCTAATGACTGTATGATATATATGAATATATTAGCTCATCACCTGTACTGATTATACGTAATTATTATTTACATCGATTGATCAGTACATACTTGTATTAAGAGCTGGATTAAATTGATGTCGTTATGTTAAACAATTCAATAACTAAAAACGGATGTAAATGAATGCATAAGAGAAAAGGTTGATATTTTGATGTTTCCAAAACTTGGCACTACTTAATCTTTAATACATTCTGCATGGATGATATATTTTGTAGAGACAACAATACTATTTAAACTCTAAAAAAACATTTTAAATGTTCCAATAGCGTAGAAAGAGTGAAGCATTGTAAAGTGCTTCAAAAATAAATTAATAAAACTTTTTTTTCAATATTTTTTTTACTTTACTCGTCCATGGCCAGCTGCGTTAGGACTGCCCCTGCCCCTGATCACTGCTTGAGGTTTTTATGGGGGGTTTTAAAAAATCTTTTTCAATTTGAAAGAAACAATCTTAACAACAAAAAGGGGATAGGATCAATTTTCAACGAATCCATATAAAAACAAGGACATTTTTCAAAAAAGATCGTACAATCTTAACTAAGACACATGATTAGATCGATAAATTCACGGCAAAGTATTATCAACCTCTTAGTGCGAGTATCAACATTTTCGTTGACAGCAACATATTACTGCATATATAAGTGGTTATCAAAGGTACCAGGATTATAATTTTGTTCGCCAGACGCGCGTTTCGTCTACAAAAGACGAATCCGTGATGTTCAAAATATTTATAAAGCCAAACAAGTGCAAAATTGAAGAGCATTGGGGATCTAAAATTCAAAAACGTTTTTGCCAAATACGGCAACATGATTAATACGGTTGAAGTATCATAAATACGTGATATAATAAAACTTGGTTGGAACCCATTTTTAGACGACTTATTCATTTGAATCGGGACATATAGTGGGACCCGCTCTTTATCCTGGGTTGGGAACCCCACTTTTGAAAATGGCTTGATCTGACCCAATATGGGACCCAATTTCTTATCATCCCATTATAAAGTAGTGTGCAAGTGCATATCGAGTGAATCATCATTTGGTTGATTATTTAGGAAATCATTGGAGGTCTTATCGCAATCAGTGCCTCCCTTTATGAACATTTCTGGATCAACCAATGGTATCCCATATTGGGTCAGATCAAGCCATTTTCAAAAGTGTCACAAAAGTCTCCAAAATTTGATCTAAGGGAAAATTTCGATTAATTACAGTGATACCTTTCCTGAATCCATAGGTTTATATCTATCAAGTGGTCCAAAAAAATCATATGCTTTCCTGCTCGTTTTTCCATAAAATTGATTTGAAAAGATCGAGCGCAAAATTTTTGTTGATAAACACTACAATAATTTATAGACCATAAAACATGTTAAAATCAATCTAGATGTTCATATAAAACCACTAAGAAGGCTGTATAGTTCTTCAATTATCGAAAAATCAATTTTATTGTACAATAACTTTCATATTTAAAAAATATTTTGCGCTCGATCTTTTCAATTCAATTTTATGAAAAAACGAGCAGGAAAGCATATGATTTTTTTGAACCACTTGATAGATATAAACCTATGGATTCAGGAAATGTATCACTGTAATTCATCGAAATTTTCCCTTAGATCAAATTTTGGAGACTTTTGTGACATGTTCACCCTCTTTTTTGCTATATTTTGTATCTAAAAAATGCAGATTGTTGCCATGGTTACACCCAAAAGGGATTATATTTCACCCTTATGACCATTAGAAATCAAATCTATGGAAGATTTTCTTTCTACAAGTATATACATGCATAACACACATATAAAGCCTTCTTTGTAAGACAGGAGTGGAAAGAGGGTGTTTAAAAATTATGAGTGTCAATTTTAAGTTTTTTTCCTAACTGTGTATTGCTACCTTATATATTGCCGGCGTCACACATTAGCGTAAAAATCGGCATGCACCAGACATACAGAGAAAATTCACAAAGTTGGTATGCGTTAGTTGTACGCCAGAGACAATCGTTAAACGCGCGTTGCATAATTTTGAAGTACGTCGAAATGCAAATATATACGCTTGGTGAACGCTATAACTCCAGGAAATTTTTATGCAGATTTAAAATTTTCATCCAGCTGAAGCGTTTGTCTAGCGTATACTTGTTCGCTACACGCACGCAATGCACACGCGACAAAATAAGCAGTAGTATACCGCTGTTCAAAATACATAAATCGATAGAGAAAAAAACAAATCCGGGTTACAAACTAAAACTGAGGAAAACGTATCAAATATAAGTGAACTAATCCACAACAGAGACACAACACCGAAACGTAACACACACAGAAACTATAATGTAACAATGGCCATTTTCCTGACTTGGTACAGGCCATTTTATGAAAAAAATGGTGGTTTGAGTCTGGTTTTGTGGCATGACACATCTCTTGCTTTAATGGCAGTGTTCATTATAACATTAAAATGACAACGTAACACGATAGGGTTACAATAAATAAACAGATAAATCGGAGAAAATAAAGGACAGAGAAACAAAAACATAACAGCTATCAAAAGGTAACAGCTTAAAAAATATTTTTATACGTCAGACGCTCGCTACGTCCACACAAAACTATGCTCAGATGTAAAAAGTTTGAAAGCCGCAACAACTACAAAGTTGAAGATCACCGAGGACTAAAAGTTCCAAAAGGTTGTGAGCCTAGGGTTAACGTTATCCGCCTTGGACAAAAACATCATTCTTATCAAGAATAATTTATAGTTTTGCAAACAGTAATTTTTATATAACGACCATATACCAGATATACATGATTAAACTGAAGTGGTTACTAGCTATAGAATAAAACGAATACATTACAAAATCACAGCCCTGTTAGCTACTGTCAATGCAACGCCCAAAGTAACGTCACATTTTAATTTTTAAAACGTGTTCCGAAAATTAAGAAAGAATTTGGATGAAATTCAAGATTAGATTTAAATGACTTATCTAACTTATATAATAACAGTGAAAATAATAATACTTATTACTAGCTTTGTGTGTGTTTCTTCTGATCAAACTGCAAACCAAATATATAGTTATAATTTCGTTGATCCAAAACTAAATCTACCAAAGGAACTAGATGCGTAGATATCACCAAAACGACACAATAATACAACAGCAAAATATACAATTTACAACTACAAACGTTAAGACATTTGACAAAAAATCCGATGACAACAACAAACACCACATCAAAACCCAACAAAATATTTGGGATGGAAAAGTACCTTGCAAAGTCTTAAAGAAATTTGAATTCACACTCAGAAAAACAGTCACATTGTGGAATAAGTCACGTTCGGTAATAAAAAGATCAGACGACGTAATGACGAACCACAATCTAACACGTGGTAAAAATGACCATAGTTAGTTTGGACAAAGATACATCGTATGGATCAACCAATTCGTGATGATGTACGCGTTGTACACACGTCTCATATACGTTCACGAGCCTTTTTTTCCTTCGAAGTGTGCATTCCATCTACGTTAGACAAACGCCAGGCATACGCCAACATAAGTTATTTGAACGCCGAATAGTAAACGATTAGGTACGCTTCTCGTACGCCCAATACACACTTGAAGCGGGTTGTACACACGATACAGATATGATTGACAGGTTGAATGCATCTAAAATTACAAGCGTATTGGCAGAGTACATGATATTTTACAACGCCCGGCGTACGTCGGAGCTATACGCTGATGTGCGACGTCGTGATAACTGTAGTTTGACACAACCAGATGTTAGTAAATTTATACACAATGCTTATTACCACAAAACCCTAATGAAAAGTAAAAATTGGCGACACTTTTAACCGTTCATAAATCTAAAACAAACTGACAACTCAATGGCTAAAAATGAAAAAGACAACCAGAAAAACAATAGTATACATGACCAAACATAGAAAACTAAAGAATAAACAACACGAACCCCACCAAACACTAGGGGTGATCGCAGGTGCTCCGGTAAGGGTAAGCAGATCCTGCTCCACATGTGGCACCCGTCGTGTTGCTTATGTGATTATAAATCCGGTAAATAGTCTAATTCGGTAGGTCACATTCATGAAAGGGAAGGGGATCGTAATTACAACGTAAGGAACATATCCGATATCATTTGTGAAACATTAATTCCATAACGGTCAACCAACTCGTCATGGCGTCCGTAAAATTTACGAAGGAATGATTTCAACTTCACCATTTGGAACTCTTGGTTTAATAGCTTCCATGTGAGCAGTATGTGATGATGATGACGACATGATCGTAACAAAGCTTTTTAAAATTTAAATCGACAGTAGCCTTACCAAGCCTTGTCAGTTTATTTTAAATTTTCGAGTTTGACTTTCCCTCTGGTATCTTTTGTGCCTTTTTTACTAAAATAATGATATAAATACATCAAAATTAAATTTTTAAATAGTGTCATGATATAATAGAATATTAAAAAAAATATTGCTAATTATGAAATACTAAATATTTACTTCTTTCCTTACCTGTGAACGAAGATTCAGTAAAATGTAGTAGCAAATGACTGTTAATTAAAATTTCCTCATGAAAGTGATACCTTCTAAGAAAAACTGTCATGTTTTCCTCTATAGGGGACAACACTCATATTTCAATATTTTGCTATTTTTTATCCTTAATAGGACATGAAAGTCATACCATACGGGTTTTTCTTCCTGTTGATGATCCGCGGTGACCTATAATTGCTTCCATCCATATCGTTTGAAATCTGGTCGAACTTTATCAATTTTATTGGTAATCATACCTCATTTTCAAATAATTTTTTTATGATGATAATACTTATATTATTCTAATTGAAAAGGTCAAATGGTAGAATTATCATCGGGTGAATAGTATTCAAAGTAATTTTCATTTGACATTAAATTCATGAAGAATGCAAGAGTTACACACTCATTCATAGTGCATACCTCAAGAAATACGCGATTATTTGACAAAATATTTGCAGAAACGATTGTGCTACAGAAAAATAAATTAGACCGCATAGTTTCTTGTTCAAATTGTTTTACAATTGTCATGTCGAGTTATTCGTTTAGCCTGATGTGATGTATGAACTGTGCTCAATTTTGGATTACAGTGAGCTATGTTTGTTGGTCTATGGTGGATATTTATGCTATTGGCACTCATACTACATCTTTTTATATAATTTGAGATGCGTGTATGTGTCTAATAGATACATATTTTGTCTTGGCGGTGATGAACATCGTAAAAGCACTTTCCTTTACTTTTTGTGTGTTTATTATTGCTTTGCATGTACTGATTTTGTGGCATGGCTGGATCCCCTATATTCTTTGTTTTTCTTTAAGACTGAAAAAAAGATATATTTTAAAACATTTCCCCCTTCCAAAAGTATTCGGAATCAAAATGTACGACTTTAAGGGTAACACGTGTTCTTCCGCGCAAAGTGATACCTTCACAACGACGCAAAACAATTCTCACCTCACTGCAAGTTTACGCGGGAGCTCTTCATTCTACGAATGTGCACACTGTCAACTCTTTTTCAACCCTATGAAGTTACAAAAAGAAGCATTCAATACTTGTAATTACATTTTTTAGCTAGGAAAATGAAAACACAATTTTTATCAAGTTTTTATTTCATTTACCTGTGCACTTTATTGTGAGACATCGTGTCAACATGAATGATAAATTTTATTGTGTAATGAAGTTAAGTAGGGAGTAACGCGAGATTACAATGTAGCCAATCAGAATAACGTATTATACTGAAACATACATCCAATGTAATTATAATTTGACAAAAACACAAAATAGAAAGTGTTGAATTTTAATCATCTTAGCTATAAAGATGTCGACAAAAAGTATACACCATCCTCAACTGTCACAACCCTTATAGAAAGTACAAGAAATGCCAAATGAAGGAAGAACATTATTTATCCTGCAATTAGCCAACTATTGTTACACAAATACATTTTTGCTTTATTTGTACATAGAAACAAAGTCTCCTGATACCCCACTTTCATGTTGAGCAAGCGGTAATATGGATATTTGTGTTTCTAAACCTGTTCATTTTGGGGTCCTCTTCGCGGTCCGTGTTTCAACTATGTCGATTTATTTGAAAAAATAAGATAGTTAATAACTAAATCTTCAAGTGTTACTTATGAGAAATTTTAGGATAACACGATATATGAATATTGTCCTAAAATGTATAATTAATTAGATCCTCTACAAAACAGTAGAAAACCTCGGCGGAGCCTCGATTTTCATCCTGTTTCTAAAGCTCATACAGATAAATTTTATATTTTCCGACAGCATACATACATTGTATATATATATATGAGTACTTCCTAATATTACATAATTTGTAAGTTGAAATGAATTACATGTATTATTATCCACATAATTTGATCATATTAAGTACTACTAAATAATAATGTGTTTATGTGTTTACTAGTACATGTTTTTTTGTTTAATTTATGTTTAATTACACATCATGATAGTCACATTTTGTAAGAATTTCCTACTCCAGTGTACTTGCCATGTTTTGATAGAGACAAAACCTATATTTTAATTTTCAAACTGCAATTTAGATAAAGAACTTAAGGTACCTATACATTAAGTAGGTATTTAGAGTGGGAACTTTTTCTCATGAAATATTGTCCTTTCTTTGAAGGAAACTTGTTTTCGCAACTGTGGACACAATTTTATAGGTAAATATCGTTTAGACAATATTTTAAATGGCATTAAGTCCGTGGACATATTTTACTGTGAAATAGTGTCCAGTGGATATTATTTCATTGCGAACAATAGTTAATACTCAAGTTCAGCCGCTGATCAATGTCCACTCGTCCTTCTACCAACTCGCATTTTTACCAACTCGTACCCAATATTTTTTATTTTTTATTAGCATTTAAACGAGGGACGACAAATAACAGAGGCAGAATCAAACTCATAGATAGAAAATAAACTGACAACGCCATGGCTAAAAATAAAAAGACAAACAGACAAATAGTACTACCGAAGACACAACATAGAAAACAAAAAACTAAGCAACACGAACCGCACCAAAAACTTGGGGTGATCTAAGTCGTTTCAACAAGCAATATGACAATGAAATCAGGAGACAATAGTCTTTTCTTAAGTCCACAAACATTTAAGAAACAAAACGTTAAGCTGTCGTTGTTAAATTATATTCAGTATATACAGTTATAATAATGATCAAATTCTTCATAGATAGTTCAAATCACCAACCCTAACTGTCAGAAGTCGGCAGAACATCTGCGTTCGGTGGACGAGAGGACATCACCTGTCACTGATTTTTAAATGTGGTTTAGCAGTAAAGTACGACCCTTTCGGTCATGGCAATAATTTGTCGACGAAGAGCTTGTACACTCTGTCCTAGATTTGTCTTATACACTACCAGAAATATAGAGCTTATCGTCTCAGACGCATGATTAACCTAAGATATTTCTGAATTGAAAAGAAATTGCACTTGATAACCAAACCAAAAAAGTTGACTGAATTGATTGGTATATATGTCTCTATTTCATATTAATTTACATAATAAATTACATGCATATAAACTATATAATATGGAGAACTTTTTGTTTTCCTGTGATGGTTCGTCTTGTTCTTGCTGATTTAAAGAAGTCGTCTGGATTAAAAGCAAAAAGTTTTTGGCTTATGTGTCAAAGTTGCTAATTCAATCTATTCTGATCAAACCTTGCACCAGGTTTTAAAATTATTACAATTTGATACGCTGCATCACCCACCAACGGAAAATCAGATATTTACCACCAAGAAAATCCATACGAACTCCTTCTATCAAAAGACAAAAAAATAAGATTTTAGAAATAACTTATAAATGTTAATATCCAAAATAAATCTCTAGAAACCACTTCTAGCGAATCCTGTGTTAAAAGTCCGATTGAAGGTCGAGGTCGCTGTTATTTAACATAAAAGTGAATCCTGTAATTTGGCAACAGAAACATCATGTTATTCCTAAAAATAAAAACTATAGTTATAACCCCTTCAATTGTTCGATTTTTTTTTCTATAAACACATACATGAAGTCGCGGCAAGCTATCTAAAACACTCCGAGGAAAATTCTGAACGGAATGTTAATAATCATATTTCACAATTTATAGCTAAAACACATCAAGCAAATGGATAACAACTGTCAAATAACTGACTTGGTACAAGCATAAATGATGTAAAAACTGGTGGATTAAAACAAGATTTATAGCTATCTAAACCTCTCACCTGTATGACAGTCGCGGAAAAAAACATAATATTGACAATGACATGTTTAGAAAATAAACAGACAAAACAGTTAGAAATGTCACACATAGGGGTATAGCAGTCAACATTGTGTTATAATCTAAATCTCTACAAAAAACAAATATATTTTTGATTTTATATACCAAAAAACGTGGACAGAGGTGTGTGCATAATTCAGAAAAAACGGTAATACAGGTTTACTATATTGCTATGGAAAACAAATAGTTTTAAGCACCCAACCTCGATATCAATTTATTCTCTCACTCAATTTTTTTTTTAAAATGTATGTCTTAGCATAAACATTAAGTTATGTCAACATGCTCCTGAGTTGATCGCCTTTTCATTACGCATAGTCAAAATAAAACCATGTACACTTACTTATATGTACACGTTACTTCATATATTTCTTAAAACCTCGTTGTTCAACTATAGAAACCAGATGATAGGAGTTAAACCTTGGGACAACGGTTTGGATTTTTGTTTTGTTTTGAGACGCCTATATATTTAAATTCAACATGGAAGTGTAATTGTAATCCTTATCGTAGGTGCATGGCAGTGTCTGCAACTTTCATTGAAAGCCATAACCAAATATTGTCAATTTTGTCTCAGGGAGTTCGAACCTCATTTCTAATTCATGAAAAGAAATCTTTTAACATATATATTTTACAAAAATGTCAATCATGTCCTTGGTGAAGTTTTGACTACTTTATCAATTCGAAAACTTCGTTAAAACGTTTCATCAGCGATGGTGTAGACCAAACATTTAAAGGATTAATGTATTAGAAAAAAATCATTGTTTACTCTTTTAGGAAAAAAGATAATTACACTTTTTCAATTTGGTGTGTCCAATTGAAACTCGAACTATATAATGATGTAAAATAATATGACTACGTGGAGAGCTATAGAAACTTTAAATTCAATGATACAAGAGTATTTTGACCATATTCCCGATAATATTTTTAAATATATACTATTTCAAGCCGGTAATATATGTGTTTTTTTTTGTTTTCTTTTAGGGGGGTCAGAAAGAAACTCAATGCCAGCTTATCTGATTTTTTACATTTTACTTGTCACATAATAAAGCATACTTGATCAATATAAACAATATAATATATTGATGAAATGAGATAAAACAATGTTGTTTATATCGGTGGATTAGGAGGTAGAGGAGGGGGTGGCGGAGTATATACAATTGGTATGGCAGATATGTTATCAGATGCCTCTTCCATCAAACCCCATGATGAAGGTGCACATGAACCAGCTTCAATAAGATCGCCTACAAAGAAAGGTAAGATGCATGATTAAAGAAACAATCACGGTTTCGGAATGCCACAATGTTGAGACTGAGTTAAATTTTATCTTCTGTGTATCTTCTCATCATCATTTCTCCATCTTAGGAAGGCAGTCATGTGTTTATCTGGAATCTTTTAACTTTGCATAATCAAACCAATAATAGCAATATGTAAATATACGTCCGTAAGACATATTTTTTTATGTCACCTGGCCCAAATGACCAGTGTTAAAAAAAAGAATATGAGGTCTAACACCTAAAGTTTGTGTCCCTAATCTTGAAAAGAAATACGATAGAGAAAATCGTACAAAAGCAAAATACTCAGAATATCAGGTTCTACTTATTTCTTTTTTACAGCTAAGTTTTTCTCTTACTTGGGTAGAATATCCTTCGTATTTTGAAAATTTTAAATTTTTGTACACAGATAATGTCTTATTTTTTTTAGATGTAGCTACATATTTAAACTGATACCAATGTTAAGTGACACCGTATATTCATATAATATTGGAATCCTACGTTATAGCCAAGCTACATGCAAAGTATATTGACATAAAGAAAAGAAAAAACACTTTATAATTGATAAGGTAATAGCCAAATGAAGCGCTTTAATGGATCTACCTTCATCAGAGTCAGCATCCCATTGGTATAAAACGTCTTCCATAGAGTCATGTTGTTGACTTTTAGAGAGTGTATCCTGTTTACCGTATTCTGTTTATAAAATAATATCTTATAGGTATTTGGCCTCTACTATGCGCTTTTGGACAGAGAACAAAGTAACATAAATATAAATATAAAAAGTAAAAATCACAAAAATACTGAACTTAGAGGAATATCTAATCGGAAAGTCCATAAGCACATGACAAAATGAAATAACAAAACACATCAAAAACGAAGGGACAAGAACTATCATATTCCTGACTTGGTACAGACATTTTCAAATGAAGAAATTGCTGGATTAAACCGAATTTTATAGCGCTAACCCTCTCAGTAGTATGTCTCAAGATAAGAAACTAAGTTGTACATTTTGTATTGCATTGGGGTCGGTTTTTTTTTAATATGAATCGTTTTTCTTACCTTACATTTGCGTTTAATCAATTGATTAACTGTAATAGCGGAAAATACCAATGTTGTGATTCAAGATTACATATCTGAGTTCACTATCAACTTCTTTCCAGAGTCAGATAATTGTAAAGAAATTTCAAGCGATTCAGTCATCAAATCTATGAACATTGTTTTCAATAACCATTTTAGGTGTAATACCACAAAATCACGGTACGTCACATCCGGTTGTATACCAAAATAGGTCGGAAAAAAATATTCCCTTGAATTTGACAGTTATAGGTAACTAGGCCTTTATTTTATTGCACTAAAATATTTCTGTGTCATAAACATATGTCTTGGGTATATCAAAGCACCATTATTATTTTTTTATTTGGGGTTTCTACAGATTGTTTTGTAAACTTAAGGTTCGAGATTCCTACATCTTGTATCTTTGAGAAAAAAATTATATGCAATAAAATGTTATGTGAATTATTTTATATAGTACAAGACCGGATTAAAATTTTCTCATGCCAAGTATTTCTTTATTTTGAACAAAGATAAATTCTGCACATTTATTTTGAAAAGTGCAAATTCAACAACGACTAATAGGGAAAAATCAATGGAGGTGTTACACCTAATATGGGAAGCTATACATGCACCTTTGACCTTGTTAGGAATCTCATGTGTTAAAAGTTCTTGATATTTAAATAAAATATTACTGAAAATGAGACATTTTGAGTGGATTGAGTCTCCGAAACACATTTTATGAGTAAATTTCCTTGAAAAAGGACATGATTACTCAGTTGACAGAAAAAGCCTTACTTAGTGTTTTGATGAGCTTTTTATCCTTAGTTCTTATATTCTACTATGATAGAACAGTTTCCTAGGAAATACTTTAATGAATATATAGTTAAAAGTAAATGACATTAATTTTGATGCTGTAACAACAAATTCTTTTCTAAAAAAGACGACTTTCATCCCACACTCTGGAACGCGGCGTAAATTTAATTTTTATGTAAGGACTTATTGAAACCTCCTTCGAGACAGCTTTTTTATATGGATTGTTCATTCTTCTTGGATACTTCTATTACTCATTTGTTACAACATTTCTATCATAAATGAGGGAAAATTTCCCCATTATTGTCATTTGACCTGCGTCGAATAGAAATCGGCCGTATTCAAGTGTTCATATACATGTACATGTGAAAGAATATGACTGATTTTGAATCATTCAAATACGAAATCAAAGATGAATTCAGGTTTGTTTTGTTTGGTTCTGAAATTACTCAATTTTCAAACTTTTGCATCCTTTGCATAGATTTTATTTATAACCAGAAAATATTAAACCGATAAATTGATATTTATTTGCATCAGGTCGATTTCTATTTGACGCAACCAATTTATTGTTCTAAAAATTTGAAATTTGAAAGTTTTAGGGAATGAGAGGTATAAATTGACCAAAAGAGACCTTACAGGAAGAAGACAAAGAGGTTCATTAGTGGTATGTATCTTCCTAAAATCATCATCTTGTGTATCATATGGGGCAATATGCGCAATTGTTACTCCATAGGCCATAATGGTAACGTTTTCTTAAGTTGCTCAGCCCATATCGTAAACTTGTATATGTATGATGGCTTGTTTCGAAGCTGAGATATTTTTACATATGTGGTTTAATTTTCGGGGTACGAAGTGTGATTTCTTTTTCCGTAATTTAGCAAACCCCGAGTATCCTTTTGCGATGTGGCTCCTCATGGTAAAAAATCCCAATTTTAACACAATAAGTTCTTTGAAATTTTAATACTTTAAACACAATTCATAGCTCCATGGTTTTTACACATTTATTCTGTGTTCCCTTACTTTCTAAATTAACACTAATGGTTCAGCTCAGTCATTTGTTTATCATAGAAATGTGTCAAATATCACTACACAGAGATTTTTTGTTTACACGTGACTTTTGTGTTCCTCATTTCAAGGCGCATTAGGGGTATTGTCCCATATCAACTATTCGTAGGCAGATGAGATAAATATTTGATAATTCATTGGTTCACACTATATTCTATCTTGATGCGGCTTAATTTGGATTTTACGAAGAAATTTTGCTCAAACCGCTGTCGTCTTTCATTGTACTAGATTTATCTCAAACTATTGAACTGATTATGACAAAACTTGACAGGAATGCTTGAAATACCCAGTATTACACAGGGAAAAAGTCACATTCAGTTTATTAAACTATAATGTCTTCTTTAAAGACATCAGTTAAGCAGTTTAAAGTAATATTTATCAGTAATTCAAACAATAAAAATGTGGTCATTGCATTAAGAGTAGAATAAAAACTAATGTATGTTTTATACTACAGGACTGATATCATATTGATGTTAGCCAACCAAAATGATATTATTTTATCATGAAACATACATCTAATGTAATTATTCTCTCCTATCTTCCTATCTACGATTTTAACATTCAGGTGAAAATGACGACTTAATAGCAACATGATCACTTAAATTTAAATCGGTTAAAGCCTTATTAAGATGATCATAATACATCAAAACTCGCCATTTAAAGTGTAATCATGAATTAATCGAATAAAAAACTAATTATTACTGAGCACGATATATGTTTATTTTGTACCTTACCTGTGTACCAAGATTCAATTAAGTGTTAGAAACCCAACTTTAAAATTTCCTCATGAAACGATCGGATCTTTTCTAAAAAAAAAATCAGTAAAATAAAATAAAATAACTCAGTTATATGGAATGGGTTTTTAAATTGTTCAAGTTCGTGTGGTTGTTTATCTTCTTAATATAACTGGTTGTTGATTACTTTCTGGCTCATAAACTCTGCAGAGAGAATTACGCTACAGATTATAAATAATTCAGTCTCTTTTTTTTGCCTGACTTTTTTCACAATTAGTCATGTCGAGGCATTTTTTAGCTTGTTATTGTGTATGAAATGTGCTCGGTGCTTTAAAATTACTTACGGCGCGCTATGTTTGTGGAGGATACTTATGCGGTTGGCATTTGTACCTTATCATCTTATTTCTGTATAGATAAATGTCTGTGCCTAATAGATAAATATCATTCTATAAGGTAAATTAATTAAGAAATAATTCCTTCATGTCATGCTCTATGCTCATTTTAACATGGGTAGGCATTATATTTGTCGATATTTTGCACTGAGCGTTAGCGAGTTATAAAATGTGGTCAAATATAATGCCTACCCATGTTAAAAAGAGCATAGAGCATGACATGCTGGAATTATTTCGATTCTAATATGACAAATACAATATATATTTATAGATCGACGCGTACGAAAATACCATAAAAATGTTTGGCTGTTTTCGTGTCCTCCCCGAGGAGTCTATATATTACATTTCATATTTGATAAGTTTAAAAACTACGAGCAGGGCAAATATATGTTGTTTGATAAAAATATATAATAAAAGTTTATGTTATCTGCTTAAATGAAAATATTTAAAAGGATAACGATGGGAATAACGTTAATATAAACAGTAAGTCCGTGCGCATGTGTCAAACATATTTTTTGTGCTCATTAGAACACGGCTTTATTAACAAAGCGTAATAAGGACGTCATATTAGAACAAATATCAAAATTTGAAATCTGTTTTTAAATAAAAAAAAATTGGACAAATGATTAAAACTAGTGTTTGATTATTTACCTCTTTACATTTTTCGATCATAATTAGTTGTTTAAAGTACCACGATTTTATTTGAATACGCTCAGATCAAAACATTATGCCAAACATATCACTAATATATATTATAGCAAAATGTTGCAGTTTAAACTTTTGTAAATAATCTGCAGTGCCCCTGTCTTTTTTGTGAAACTCTCGTACTTATTATAAAGTTTCATGATTAGGGTGTTTTAAAGAGAGAGGATCGCTTTATGTTACAATTTAAGTAGTACATAGTGATTCCAAATGATATTTGGCGCAAAAGAGTTTTTAAAATGTATCCTTTTGGCAGTTTAATAGTAAATAAAGGATATGGGGTATCCAGCCATGACACAAAATTAGTACATGCCCAGTAAAGAATCACACAACAAAGAAAATATATGGATCTGGCATTGCTGTTATACATCGCAAAGGCACAGTGATGCCTTCACACGTCACAAAAAATAGCAACTCCTTGCATGTTTAATCGGTCCCTTGCATGAGCGGACTTCCCTGCAAAAATGATTTAAATACAATTCGTAAGCTGTAACCCGTGACATGCATATATATACAGTTATGATGGAAATAATTGACAGTTCAAATTTGCTGAAATTGAGATATATAATTTGTGCATAATAAACTTTCAAAATTCACTATTATCATCGATAGCTATACGAGGTCTCTAAGTTCCTAAACTTAAGTATATTATAACATTCATATCGCAGATAAGCTTCATAAACAACGTCCCTATGTTTGAAATTAATAATAATTAAATATTAATTTTGGCACAATAACAGCTTTTTAACGAGTGCTTGTGTTTTTATAATTCTAACATAATCACACATCCTAATACTTTATGAGTAAAAGATTGTTCATATTTTCAGCATAAATATTAACATGTAATGTTCGTGCAAGTATTCATAATATTCACATTGTTGTATATAAGTTTCGAGATTAAACCCTTTGATAAGTTTTACCCTGGTATGGGTGGAGATCTTTGATCGTTGTCACATCATGACATTTAATGATTTAGGAATATTACAATGAACGTATTATTTTTCCGTAAAATAGCAAAATATATATTATTTCTTTATAGTTTATAAAATATTTGATAGGCTGAGAAAGTGTAAAAGTGATGTTGATGAATTTTTAACGAAATGTCAAATAAAAACTATTACTGCAATCGTGAAAGATATTTGTAGGTATGTAAATCGTATTATTATTTTACTATTGTTTTTCTTTCCTTTTACTTTTCTAACAAAAATATTGCAACTTTATTGGAATAAAAATTCATATATGCTGAGTTTATGAAACTTGCTATAAGAGATAATTTCTTCTTTGCAATGCACAACACAAACGTATATAATTATTCACAGCAGTAGATATCAATTTTTATTTTTAATTGTTTCAATTTTTTTCAGGGTTTTCTTAAAAAAATAATGATCGGAAAAAAATTGATGAAAATAAAATATTTGTTTTAAAGTCAATGCTTACATATGATATGAATGCGTCAGATATTTGTTTTGTAAAGAGAGAACATGTTTTTATTATTGGTCTCAACCAGTCCGTAATGTCAACTTTTAGAATTTAAGATACAGTCATAGTTACAAATTGTAACTTAACTATGAATTATTTATTATTATAACTTTCATAGACAAAACGATCATCAATACAACAATACTAGACAATTTGGACGTAAAAAGTTCCTGTGAATTTATTTTGGATGTGTGACAGACGATTTTCAACTTATGTGGTTCGATATCTTAGATTCTCTTGTATTTTACTCTATTTTCTTTTTTAAATTTATATTAAAAAAAGTATTAAAACTCTTTTGAAGATCAAAATGGATAATATTGAGAATGTGTTATATCCAACGATTCAAACACTGCAATACCAAAGAACCAAAGTGACAGAAGAATTTTTACTGAAAGCAGAAAGGAATTTAAAAAATTCGATTGGCTGTGGTGAACGTTTTCAAAATGAACTGGTGTCAATTAATGAACTGTTAGTTGACATGAGGGCAGAACCGGACATGGACAGAACAAATAACAATAATGGTTAGTCTCGACGTAAGGTCATATAATACAATAGCTAACATGCCATAGAGTTTCTCTCGATTTTTTTAATGTCCCCTTGGTATCTTTATCCGCTCCTTCGCATATAGGCTATAACAACTCAATAAAGATAGCAGGCTTGTAATGTTGTACGCGAATAGTTGAAGGGCAAAATAACGTACTGGCTTATTCTTTTATTTCTAATCATGTTTATTTTTACATTGTTTTTTAAGCATTTAAATATGCAGTAGTACAGTGACAGAAAAGGAAATAAACTGCCCATAATCATTCATTTCTTTAACATATTCATAAGTTATTCATCTTAATCGTAAACGCGACCATGTAGATGATAAGATGATGTTTGAGATGCCAACTCCACTAGAGACCATATGACGAAGAAGATTACAAAACTAGGATACTGTATGGCTTTTAACTATAAGTAAAACCCATACCAAGTTCTAAGCTATCAAAAACCCCGAAATGAGAAATCTAAATTAATTCATACGAGAAAACCAACGGCCTGATTTATGAACAAATTGTGACTTAGATTTAGAGTTGTCTCACTCTCGCTAGCACTCATACCACATCTTCTTATATATTAAACAATAAACGGAAAACAAATATAATATACAGAAACAAACGACAACCGATGAATCATAAACACAAGATTTAGGACAGGCGCTTTCATTATGCAAATCATGCATGGTAAATCAAGAATAAGAACAATTGGCTTTATAAATATTTTGATATGAGCGTCACTGATGAGTCTTTTGAAGACGAAACGCGCGTCTGGCGTACTAAATTATAATCCTGGTACCTTTGATAACTTTTTATAAAAATCTTTTTACAAAGTCTTCAGTTATTACATTCATACAAAAGCACAAAACAATCTAACAAATTACAGATCTGTAAGTACTCAGAATTACTGAAAGCTGGTTCGGCGCCAACAAATACATGTAAAAAAAACATGCAACTAAGACTATAATATTAAACAGTACACATCCAACATCCCATTGATTTAGAGTAAATACGTCATTAAGAGTCTGAGAAAATCATGAAATTGCATAATGTCAAAATATAAGTGTCGACAGAATATAGATCAATGAATGTACTCGAAATAACATATGAAAGGTTGTTCTTTTCTATTAAAAAGCTGTGTCTGAATTTCCATCAATTTATTCCAAAGAAAATGAAAAACACGACGATTTTTTTGCAATCTAAGCTCTGTTTTATTGACTACATCGTGACTTTTGTCATTATTTAATTTAGAAATTTTTGCATAGTTTGGTCACATTAGTCTTACATTACTTTCCAGATATTCAAACGACCGATGCAGTAGATATTAACCATCTGATTAATAAAACAGAAAATTTACTTTTACGGATCAGAGAGCAAATCGATTGCACGTGCACAAACTTAACTCAGTTGAAAAAGGAGATGATCATGGTCCAAGTTTCCGAGAAAAATACAGTGCACGACACTGATGATGAACCCAACAAAGTTTCCGGGGAGAATACTGATGAACCTTTAACAAAGGAACATGACTGGATGGATTCTCCTTTAGTGTATGCTTGCTTTTATTCTTTTATATTTGAATAATATATAAGTGTGCAGAGTTGGTTCAAAGAAAAGAGAGTTATTAGCAACATAATGAAAGAATTTGGAATAATAGATAAATAATCATAACAACAAAAATGTCCCATACAATTGGACAATTCAAAGGATTAGGACCACCCCTGTTTTCTTTTAAAAGCTTTTTTTTTAATACAATGTGACAAAATATGGGGTCTGGATTCTAAACTCAACTCAAGACCAAGTGACATAGAAATGAAAAACTATACGTAAATAAAATTTAGAAAGGAAATGGGGAATGTGTCAAAGAAAAAACAACACGACCATAGAGCAGACAACAGTCGAAGCCCACCGATGGGTCTTCAATGTAGCGAGAAACTCCCGCACCCGTAGGTGTCCTTCAGCTAGCCCCTTAAAATATGAATACTAGTACAGTGATAATGGACGTCATACGAAACTCCGAATTATACACAAGAAACTAAAATTAAAAATCATACAAGTCTTACAAAGGCCAGAGGCTCCTGACTTGGACAGGTGCAAAATTGCGTCGGGGTTAAACATGTTTATGAGATCTAACCCTCTCCCTATACCTCTAGCCAATATAGAAATGTACAAACATAACAATACGCAATAAAATTCATTTCACGCGAAGTCCGAGTCCGATGTCAGAAGATGTAACATAAGAAAATAAATGAAATGACAATAATACATAAATTAGAACAGTCTCTGTATATCTCTCAACAATTAGTAACACACATTCCGCTTATTAGGCTTTTCTTGTTTTAATTAGACAGTAGCTTCAAAATTAAAATTTCCAACTTGATTTAATATTTCTATTTTTATTTATAACGACTGAAGTATTTACCAGGATTAGAAAATGTGTCATGGTTAACTATAAACAATGCATGAACTCATACAACAGTATCAGCAGTTCCTGTGTATTAAAGAACATGACATTATATAGGTTGATTTAGCGGTGATAGTAGAAGACAATCGGTGGTTATAACGTTATGAGCTTATTTAGCAAAATTAAAATAAAATTGTTGTTAATAGCTACTTAATTTCATTTTTTTTCAAAATGATACGTTTATAATTTGTCTTAACCGTAGATAATGCACTTTTTATAGTGATTGTAGTTTTGAAAAAAATCTAATAACAATATGAACGTATTTCATTTCTTTAATTGTATATTAATGAAAACTGTTGACAGCTTTATGAATCCAAGAAAAAATAGGTTTCACCACAAAGTATGCTGTATTTTATTGACAAAACCAAATGCAGTTATCAAGGATGAATGGAGCGCACATGCATCAGATACAGATGAGGACCTGGCTAAATGTTTGGAGTCTAATGACGAACAGATTATTTCCTCTCTCGTTACGCTGGAATCAAAAGATAGTTTAATACTCCACACACAGGTATTTAAGGTAGTCATAAGTAAATGACAGAATTTTCCTATAATTTGCTAAAATGAAGATTTGACTATGCTTTTTTTTTTTAAATATAATAAAAAGTATGGGTCACCGTGCTATTTTCCAAGGTATGAGTTGTTGAAAATTGCCTAAATTTGGTAAGTTTGTTTATGAAAAAAACACATAAGAGTGCATAAAAAAAATTCTATGAGATAGAATTTTGAAATAAATTGTGAGAAGATATAATATTTTTTAAGAAAATAAAAAGAAAACATGGTGTCACCGAACTCGTTTTCTTGCCACAAGTAAAAATTAAAAAAATCCCTATAAGCGCAGTATAAATTTTGTACTAAAAGAGTTATCTCCCCTTAATTAAATGGCTCATTTAAAAAAAGATTTTAAAAACCAAACAGGTTGATATGTTTTTAAATATTTTGAATAATACAATAAATTAACAAGTTTTCTTTATATAAATAAACAGTCTACCCATTAATTGCAAATCTGTTTCCAAATTAGCTGATTTGGGCAAATAACTAGACCGATTTTGTACTGTGATATTATAATCCAAGATGGCGGTATACCATGAATCTACCTGAAGTATTATTATGTTATTTATTGCCAATTGTACTAGGCTTTTTAATTATTTTTGGGTTCTGAAGATAAAACTTCGTTTTTCTCAAAGGTAAACATCGAGTATTAACAAATGTATTACAGTAAATAGGAAAGGAAAAAGGCGTAGTTCTAAGAAACGGAATATGTACCATAAACATGTAAAAAAATATGTAGTTTTTTATAATATCTAATTGCATTATTCAAATTTCAGTTACCAATCCATCTATACTTACCAGTTATGAGTCATAAACCAGAACTCGTTCCTCAGTTGAAATATTTGGCAAACGGAAACATTTGGCGCCGTGAAGATGTTGTACAGAATATATCAATACCTATAGAGCGGGTAAATAGCAAATAACTTAAAGCATTGCAATGAATCTTAATTTTCTACTGTTTGTGTGTTGTTTGTGTATGTTGACTACTAGATCCATTTTGTTGTATAATTGTGTTCTTAATGTGGTACCCAACACATTCACTAAAATTAATTTGGCTCGTTTAATGTATATAAACTTTTGACAAATTATTTACTTTGACCATTTGACAAAAGTGTAAAAGTTTCAAAAAAAAATTAACCAACCGTTTTATCAGAACATTTACACTGGTTATATAAAAATTTTGACAAACACTAATTTGGATCATTGAAAAGCTTGATATTCCCTTAACGACACAACGAAATTAAAACGTTTAGCTGATTTTAAAGAGTTATCTCCCTGTAGTGTTAGGTACCACCTTAAAGTTGCCGTACTATCAACGCTAATTCCATATTTCAACATATGTATGTCTAAGTTGTATTATTATCGGTAATTGCAGATAATCACAATGTACATAAATATTTCAATATTGTAAAATATGTAATCATCAGTAAATGTAGACTCTTGAATATTTTTTTTTCCAGAAAATTTCATTTCTTGGCTCTGAAATCAAAATACCAAATCTACAAACTCTCCAGTGTGTAGCAGTAGCAGTCCCGCCATTTGAAGAGTTCAACATTGGCGAGAATGGATCGTCCATTACACTTCATAATGATAAGAACATAAAGCTTAACTTTCCAGCTGGTGCTTTTACTAATGAAGCTCACGTTTCTACAAAGGTAAACGAAAAATATGAAAGGTTTTGATATTAATAGATTTATTAACCTTAATTCTACATTGTTTATATGATACGAATAAAGACTATCAGATATAGAAAACATAAAAATACTGTAAATCAGTTATAATCAGCTTGTTAATGTTTTCTTGTTTTATTCAGAATCACGAAAAGTCAGACAAAATTTGTCATCTATGATGTTTATTACCGTGTTTAGCACTGTCTATTTGTTTAAAAAATAAAACTAAAATGCGTCTAGGATACGCTGAATTATATTTTAAGCTAAGATATAAACCTTTATGTTTTCAAGAAGTGTTTATAAAAACTATTCAGTAAAATAAAAAAAAATTTGCTAAATTTGCACTTTTAGAAAAATGTGAAGAATCTATTCCTGTTTCAAATTAAAAGAATACTTGGTATGAGAACAGATTTATCCTGTCCATTATTATAAAACAAAATCACATAGGTTGGATTGCATATAAGCAAATAACCATCACTAGAAGTTAACTAATAAAATGTTCACTCCTTTTTTCCTGTGTACAAGCTTTATAAGCCCTGCAACCTCAAGTTTGTGAAATATTCTATAGAAACACCATATAAAAAAATGAAAGAGCTTTAAAACATCCAAATTATAGGTTTATAACTCAGAAATTTTGTACTGCAATGAAATGTTGGATTAATTTCCTACAACTGTCAAATTCAAGGGAATACATTTGTAATCGACCATTTTTCGTTACCCGGATGTGACTTTTATGATAAAGTTTTGTTACATCTAGACAATCCTAAAAATAGCGGTTACTCCAATAAAAGGATCCTTTTTGGTAGTGAAAATATATTGTTTGGTAAATGTTTGAACTGTTGTTTACCGTAAAATAGTAAGGACAAGCTAAGTACCAAGTCAATCACCTTAAAAAAAAAGTTTGTCATAATGAACACCTCTCATGTAAAACTGTGTTAGGTACTTGAATGTACTGAATGTCTTCAAATTATCCACAATTTTAAAAAGCAATCATTGAAATATTTTGGAACAATTTTCATTTGATACTTTTTCATCTCTAAATTAGATTTTATCTACCAGTATTCTTTTAAAACAAATATTTCAGAAACGTATGGTATGCACTTATGTAATTTTTGTACACTCTTACATTGATATATATAATGATTAGACTTTTTATGACAGACCAGAACCTTTAAGAATTCATGTTTAAAAGATGCATCCGAAAGGTATCTGGACCTAGAACATATCACACAAACAACTTCTGTTATCAACATTAACTGTAGTCAGCCGCCACAGTCAGCATTCGAAATCAACTTTTTCGATTTTAGAATTGATGGTACGTATATTTTTCTTTTGTAACACAAATATCAAAACCAAGATATGTTTCCAAATCATATACCAAAGAAGGGCATGAGTAGCTTGAAAAAATACAATTAAATAAACAGACAAAATAAAGCACACCATTCAAGACCAAAGAATATGTTACATAAATGTCATCAAAAACAGTGCAGGTAGTTCCCGAAGAGCACGTACTAAAATACCAAACATTTTAGAAATGAATTAGTACCGAAATCCATTATGTTAGCGTTACCACATGATCGAAAGATAAAACGATACCATTTCTGATCATAAGAAAAATTTAGAGAGAATCAATTTTTCGCCAAATGTTCAAAGATTCGTATTAAAAAAAAAATCATCTTTTTCTGACTTTTTAGTTGTAAATATAGATATTATTAATTGAAGAGAGTCTTTTAAAAGGTTAGCTATTCTTAGAGTTGCTAAAAAGTGAAATCACAAAAATACTGCACTCTGAAGAAAATTCAAAGCAGAAAGTCCCTAATCAAATGGCAAATCCAAATGACAAAAACATCAAAAGAATGGCCAAAAGTGTCATATTCCTGATTTTGGATCCTCAATGCTTTTCAACTTTGTACATGTTTGGCTTTATAAATATTTTGATATGAGCGTCATTGATGAGTCTTATGTAGAAGAAACGCGCTTCTGGCGAACTAACTTATACTTCTGGTACCTTTGATAACTATTGGTACATGCATTTCCAAAATAGACAAAATGCATAAGCTTGTATTTTATAGGATATGTTTTTGTAGGGGTAAGTAATAAAGCATATCTTTCAGATGAGAACATATCTGATCAACAAGGGGTCTTACAAAGATGTAAACAATGGCTAATGAAGAATTTGAACATCAGTCTTATTGAACCACGGCTGATCAAAATATTTCCCGCAACAATCACGGAAAAAATTCAGGTAAACCATATACGAATAAAAATTAAAATGACCGGCAATTGGTAGTGACTGCTCCTTATTGAAATTTGTAGCCTTCATGGATGATTTGATATTGCACTACAGTGCTTTTGTTGTTTCGTTGTTTCCTCTTATGATTGATGCATTTTCCCCGGTTTAGGTTTGTAACCCGGATTTATTTCTATCAATCGATCTATGACTTTTGAACCGCGATATCATTTTGCCTTTATTTGACATTACCATCGAGAAACACTCAAATGAGTACTTGGTATGTTTGAAGAGTTTACAATTGCTGCTGCACACATTGTTTTGAGCCAACGTTACCTTGTTTTGTAAAATATTCATTCTTCTACATTTATAACCAGTAAATTACTTTCATGAGAGGTCAAGTCAATATAATGTTTCCACATATTATTCAAGTGTTTTTCCATAATGTCCTTTCTCTATTTTTGATACTCACTTTAACTTGCCATCTCTAGGCATCTTTGATCTGTTCATTTCTTCAGAGAAATGTTAAACGTAAGCATTAAAAGCTCTTACACTAAAGCATTTAAAGCGTCTCGGCTTATGAATCTTTGTCTAAAAAAATCAAATACCATAGATTTACTTTATTATTCTCATAAACCACATGTAAGAAGAATGTTTCTGCGCAAGGACAAATGTTTATGATCTGTTATAAAAAAAAACATACATTTCATTTCTGTAATCTAGGCTAAAAAATATACTATTTGATTTTAGAAAGAAATTCTTAGTGCCGAAAAAATCCAAATGCTTTTGACAGAACTTCATCGTTGTTCAGACAATAGCATGGATACATTTATTAAAATACTCGACGAAACTGGCCAAAGAGAGGTTGTGGACAGACTAATTAGTGTCAGAGAACAGATGGTTCTGACAAGAAATCAAGACAATATATCTGTAGATGAATTGGAAATGAGCAGTGATTTTGATCCGGGTAAGAAACGAATGCGATTCAATCTGAGGATTCAATATAATAGGGGGTTACTAAAACAAAGGAATTGAACACCTTTATCATTAACCAAAAGACTATTATCAAATGCAAGGGGGTACTAAAACACTTTGAAATTTTGAAATACTAAGGTTTTTCTTCCTTTGAAATAGATAATATTAAATTTATTCGGCAAAACTTTTAGAAATTTTGGTCTACAATGCTCTTCAACTTCGTACTTTATTTGACCTTTTTTCACTTTTTTGGAATCGAGCGTCACTGATGAGTCTTTTATAGACGAAACGTACGTATGACGTAAACACAAAATATAAATCTTAGTTATCTATGATGAGTTTATTGTCAAAGAACAACTAGAGAACAGAAAACATCAAACAAAACAAATTACTGCAAAACAAAGCAAATAGTGGTGTCCATTTCCAATCCCAGCAAACCATATTAATACTTTTGTCATAAAGTTAATTATATATCGCTTCCTGTACAAAATTAGTTTTTTTAAATTATATTGCGTATACTATACATTTATTTTGTAGATACTTATATCGTAGCCTGATTTGACCTTTCTTATGTAAAATAATTACTGTTAAAAAGTTCTGTGTCTGTTATAAGATTATATTGATATGTGGTTATCAAGTAGAAGTCTTCGATTTATATTGATATAAAGATGATTAAACTGCACCTGGTGTTTCGGATATCATTTATATCATTTTGACCAAGGCCGTAAATCCTCATCATATACCCTAGCCTTTTATCATTATAATTACTATGTAATTACAATTTGATAAGTTCTTGCTCTGGTAACATATCAAATGTAGGTTTGTTTTATGGCACGACACCTGGTGAATCTGCAATATCCGTATTATTCTTGTGTCCTTTCTTATCTAATTACTATTTAATTGTTTACAGTAATTATCATTTTGCCGAGGTCAAGTACTCCTTCACGTTCTTATGTTTACGATAAGCAACCATATGTGGTCTGGGAAATAAATTCTTCGCAGTTATACCATTTTCTATTAACTGCCAATGTTTTCTTATTCGTCTTCCCAATTGTTTATTTAAAGAGTGTATTAAATATAGTTGCTAGAACTAGTGGTGGACAGTTTTGTTTATTTCTATTTTTATAACATAATGTATTCAATCTGTTTTTTCTCAACTCTTTATATATTAGTGGATTAATATCATTTTCCGAGTATCCTCTTAGTAATAGTTTTTGTTTGAATACTTCTATCTTTATGTAGAGGTCATCTCTGTTACAACACGATCTAATGAACCTTGTAATTTTCCCAATTATAAATCCTTTGAATACAGATGCTGTGTGAGCAGACGATTGTTCTAAGTATTGGTAATTATCTGTATGTTTGCGATATAATTTGACATTTAATATCTTTTCTGTTTCAAATCGGGTTCCAACTAGTTCTAGCAACTATATATAATCCACTCTTTAAACAATTAGGAAGACGAATAAGAAAACATTGGCAGTTAATAGAAAATGATATAACTGCTATTTTCAAACTTAACATCCAAGGGAAGATGTTTAAAGTGATTCACGCATTATATAATAACATTAAATCTTGTGTCAAAGATGGTGATAGATACTCTGAATTTTTTACATGTGATATTGGTGTTAGACAAGAGGAAAAATTTATCTCCATTTCTTTTCGCTGTTTATTTAAACGACTTAGAAAAATATCTGTCTGAAAACTGTGAAATCGGTCTTGACACTCTAAGTTCTTTACGTTTTGAGAACCTTGGTATATATTTGAAACTATTTGTATTACTATATGCAGACGATACTGTTATATTTGCAGAATCACCACAGGAATTAAAACAAGCACTTAATGTGTTTGAAAATTATTGTAACTTATGGAAACTCAAAGTTAAAGTATCAAAAACCAAAGTTGTAATTTTCTGTAATAGAAAGTGTACTGTCGACTATGATTTTGAAATATTTGGTGAAAAAAATATATCAGCAGGATGATTATAACCAATTAGGTATTTTGTTTAATTATAATGTTAGTTTTCGTAAAGCAAGGACAAAACTTGTGGAACAAGCATAGAAATCACTATACTCATTGTACACGAACATTCGTAATATTTGTATACCTATAGATTTGCAACTAAAACTTTTTGATGTATTGGTGTCTCCTATATTGACATATTCATCTGAGATTTGGGGTTTGGAAAATAAGAACATTATAGAAAAAAATGCACTTACAGTTCTGTTAGAAAATTTTAGGCATTAGATCAAGTACGCCTACTTTTATGGTGTATGGAGAACTTGGGCGATACCCTTTAGAAATACAGATAAAATTAAAAATGCTGTGTTTCTGGAAGGAACTAGTTGGAAATACAGACAAATTATCTGTTAAAATGTACAAATTACTTTTCAAATTAAATGAAAATGGCAATAGAAATATGCTCTGGATTAATTATATTAAATCCATATTTGATGAAACGGGTTATAGTGAAATATGGTTTAATCAAGAATATGTACATCCTGAATTTTTAAAATATGTTGTAAGACAGAGATTGCACGATCAATTTATACAAAAGTGGTTTTCAGATGTGTCTAATTCTTCACGAGAGGAATATTATTCTAAATTTAAAACAGAGAAGATTATCTTTTACGGTTCAATCCTTTAAATAGAAACTACATATGTAAACTGAGAACATGCAATTTCAAATTTCCAATAGAGACGGGACGTCGGGCTGGTATACCAAGGAATGAAAGATTGTGCAATCTCTGTAAACAAGTTGTTGGAAACGAATTCTATAATATTTTCTGCTGTAATGAATTGAATAATATTCGAACTATATATATAACGGGTTACTTTGTTAATTTGCACAGTGAGTCAAAAATGAATAAAATGTTGAATATAGGTAATACACAAGTTCTTACTCACCTATCATGGTTCCTTCAAAATTTGTAAAACTCTAAAGAGAAAATCTGAAACTCACATTACTTCACGATCTAGTACTCTCATGATCTAGTAAACGGATGGCATATTTATTTACATTCCATAACACAACACTCTATTTACACGTGGTGGCGTGACGTATACGTATTGTAACCGAATCGAGTATACTCAAAACAAAGTTGAAGTATGAACTTGTGTTTTACCTTTGAAATATGTGTTAATAATTATAATATATATATACGGGAATGCTACTTCCTATATTTGCTTTGTATATGTAATACATTTGTATAAGTTCAGATAACTTGAAATCATATAGTTTAATATATACATGTAAGATAATTTCTATACTCATTCTGTCATTTGTAATTATAATATACTATACATATGTGATGCTCCTGTAGCGCAGTGACTGCGTTTGAGTTTGAAAGTTTATAAAAAAAAAAGCTACGAATTTATTTCCAAGACCACCTATGGTTGCTTATCGTAAACATAAGAACGTGAACATGGTGAAGGAGTACTTGACATCGGAAAAATTATAATAACTGTTAACAATTGAATAGTAATAAGATAAGAAAGGACACAAAAATAAAAATTATTTTGCAGATTCACCAGATGTCGTGCCCTGAAAATGACAGTACATTTGATATTTTACCAGAGCAAGAGATAATCAAATTTTGATAACATAGTTATTATAATGATACAAGGCTAGGGTATCTGATGAGGATTTCCGGCCTTGGTCAAAAATGACCTAAATGATATCCAAAACACCAGGTGCAGCTTAATCATCTTTACATCACTGTAAATCGAAGACTTCTTCTTGATTACCACAGATTATTATAATCCTATAACAGACACACACCTTTCTAACAATAATTAGTTTACATAAGAAAGGTAAAATCAGACTGCGTTAAAAATAACTACAAAATAAATATATCGCATACGCAATTTAATTTAAAAAACAAAGTGTGTACACGAAGCGATATATAATTCACTTAATGAAAAAAGTATTGATATGTTTTGCTGGGATTGTTCATGGACATGACTATTAATAAACTAAAATATCGGTCAAATTCCATTCATATTATTATGTATAGCATATTTGTTTAATTTTAGATTTTGAGGTAGAAGTGAAGACCGTTCAAATTATGGCTAAACTAGGAGCACAACCTTGGAAAGTGACACAGAGCCACTGCAGTCATACAGACAATATACATACTGTAAAACTAGAGGGTTGCAATTCATCATACAGGTATTACAATGACTTTTATCATAAAAACTTTTCAGATAAGCAAACAAAATTCAACGTATTTAATTAACAGTATTATTATTATAGTAAATTGTTAAATAATAGCATTATATTTTGTTTGATGATCAATGGCTATAACTATGCTAGGATAAGGTAAAAAAGCAACACACTAAATGCGTGGTAATTGAGTCTTTCTGTTTGGGATACCTAAATTACAATACCGTTCATACAAGTCCCCCAATTCTCCATTCAACTTCTTAAGCCAGCAGTCAAAGCCAGCAATTAAAACCAGACTTCAAAGATAATATAAATCTACTTATTCTACAAGTATTGAGAATCAGCTGTGAATTCTAACAAAATGCAAAGATCTTTAAAAATGCATTTAACGTTAGACGTGCAAACAACTAGTTCACCTCTTCTTGCAGAATTGTTCCTTTAATCATATGAGGCTGACTTCATACAAGTACTTACATAAGAAACTAGACGAGTGCCAAGTGAGGAATATAATCTGCTTACCTTTCCGGTGCACCTGCGATCACCGCAGTGTTTATCGGGTTCGTGTTGGTCAGTCTTCTGTTTTCTATGTTGGGTTTTATATACTGTTGTTTGCCTGTTTGTCTTTTTTTTTTTCCTTCTTTAGCCACGGCGTTTCAGTTTTAATTTTACTTATGAGTTTAAATGTCCCTTTGGAATTTTTCTCCTCTCATCAAAGCTATATTTTATAATTTTATCCGATTTTTTTTGTGATCTATTCTCAATTTATCCTTCAATTGAAAACCCATACTTAAAATATGATATCGTATACTCAATCTATATATGTTGTGTGTTGTTTTGGTTTTTTTTCCGTTTCAATTTATTTTTACCCGTAAAAGAATTCTGGTAAAAAATAAGACAAATCTGGAATTTATAAGATAGAAAAAATACACTTTAAGGTTTATGTACAAACTATTGTTTTATTTAAGTGTTGTTGGAATTGTTGTACCAGCCAAGATGACTGAACACGATCTGTGCAGAGCTGCAACAGTATTAGAGGAAGTCATGTGCTTTACAAATGTAAACCTTGTTGTGAAGCAGCATAAAGATAATCCAGATGAAATTATAATTTACTGCATAAAATCCGAAAAATTGCAAGCAGTACTACTCGAACTAGCAAATGATGGCTTTACTAATGGACCGACTAAAGTTCAAGAATTTGGGTTGGCCGATAGTGAGAAAATCGAAATAACATTAAATTGCTTCAGCTTGGAAGGCTATGAAAACAGACCTTTAGTTATGCCATACTACTCTGGGTTATGTACAGCAATATATCGTGGTCGGTTATGTGTCCTAGATCCAGAACGACAAACATGTTGCAATCAGTACAATGGACAACTGAAGTACAGAATTATTTCTGAGAAAATATCAATGCAGAGGTCTGGCAAATTGGCTATTTATTTACCGAAGGTATGATTATAATTTTTGAAGAAAGAATATTTACTTCAAACCTTAATACTTTTGATTTAACTACTTTAAAATAAACACAATATATTTGAAAAAATTTCTACTAAAGGGTGAGTAGCAACAAGACTCAATATGTAGTTAATTATAACCTTGTCAATTTCTCAATTTTGTTCACGAGTCCTTTTTTACATTAATGATAGATATCTTATTGATCTTAGCACCTTCGAGATCTGGACTTTCGTGTTATCATTTAGTTTCACAAATTATTAAGGGACACAAAATAGATTGATTTAAGAGTTCATATCAGTAAAACCAATTCACTTAATTTATTATGTCGTGCTGCTTTCGGACTCGAATAACGAATGATGCATGCATAACAAAAAGGTTCTCATACCTATTTCATCAGAGGGTAACCAATATTAACACACAAAAAGATAGGACGTGATTCATTGATTGTAAAAGTGTGTAATTGTTACAAACTACATTGTGAAGATTGCAGAATATAAACCACAACATAATACATGGACAATGTGTGTGTTAAATTTATAACTATGTTAAAGATCGTCAAGTATGTTATGTCATTAGAACGGTACACAAATTTTGTATTATTTTCTTCAGCCAACAGATGAACGAATTGGATATTTTAGTTACACCTTTGACTTTGCAGGTAATTTTACCTAAATCATCACATATGTCCTAAGCTTGAATCCTATACATAATCGATATTTTAATGAATTTTCCCTGATCTTACGTATATAATAGTTTTTGAAAAACTGGTCATTATCGTGATATATGGACAGTGGTATTGACTTAGATAGTGATAGATCGGTGTCACAGTCAATACCATTGCCATACGGCAGTCCATGTATCACGAAAATGACCAGTTGTTTAAGAACTATTATGTTATTTCATTATGAAACCATGTTTTTGAAAATTCTCATAAATTCAAAATGTCCAAAGCAAACTCGAGTAGTTGTAAAATTTATATGGCAAATAGTAAAGATCAGTCGTAGTAATACTGCTATTCATTCTAGTGCATTTTTTAGTTACATGAATACTAAATAAAGTTCTCCAACGATCCATAACAGAGAACCACGCCCAACGGTCTTTAACAGAAAGAAAACACACCCAACGGTTTTTTACAGACGGTAACCACGCCCCACCGGTCAATATCATGTAAATGTTTGTTAACGACCGTTTTTCTGGTCCGTTTTGTTCTGTTAATGACTAAAGGATAATAAATGTCATTTGGCCCCTTTTTATCCAATAAGAGAAGCTTATTCTAAACCGATATGAAATAATGAATGATAATTTCCATTCTCAGCACAGTTGAGTGATAAGAAAAATCATTGCTAGAAACTAAGACCACACGCGATGTTGACAGTGCAATCAATATAGCCGTCATAAGTAAGACAGCGATATTCAGATTATCATTGATCATCTCTACTCGATCGATTTGCTCACTTTCGCTGTGCTGACTCAAGCAAGAAAATCAATCTCGTTGAGATGACCAACGGTAATATATAAATAGTGTTAAAAGCACTCACATTTTCATCTTATTGATGTCTTCTAAAGACGATGAGAAAAAAACAGTCTTTTCAATATAATCATGTTTAACTCGATAAAACAAATATCATGAACGAGGCTTATGGTACCTAGAAGCAATGAAAGGTAATAAGCATAGAGTTCGTATTAAGATTCTGTTATTCATTTAAGAAAACACGGAACACAGATAACATCGCATATATGTCATTCATTCATTGCTGTTGCTATACCATTTGTCGTCATCTATTGTTATGCCATTCAACTTCTGTTGAATCATTACATATTCTACCATATTTAGACACAAATCAAAGGGACAACAGTTTTACACATCAAACCACAAGTTTAAAAACCAAATTTAGACGATGTAACAGTTGATAACACATGTTAGTATAAAATTGAGACGAAGGACAAGTTTATTACAGATTTCGGTATTAAATTTAGACGAAGGAATATTTTGTAGGATAAGTGCACGGGTTGTTGTCTCTCTGTCTCATTCCCCATTTCCATTCTCAATTTTATTAATAGCATGTGTCACCATAAGACTAATACTTAAGAGGGACGAAATATACCAAAGGGACAGTCAAACTCATAAATCGAATATAAATTGATAACGCCATGGCAAAAAATTAAACAAAAAACTGACAAACAATAGTACACATGGCACAACATAGAAACCTAAAGAATAAACAACACGAACCCCACCAAATACTGGGGCTGATCTCAGGTGCTCCGGAAGGGTAAGCAGATCCTTCTCACACATGTGGCACCCGTCGTGTTGCTTATGTGATAACAAATCCAAATCCGGTAAATAGTATAATTCGGTAGGTCACATTCATGACAGGGAAGGGAATTGTAGTTACAACGTAAGGAACATATCCGATATCATTTGTGAAACGGTTATTCAATAACGATCAACCAACTCGTGATGGCGTCCGTAAAATTTACGAAGGGATGATTTCAACTTCACCATTTGGAACTCTTGGTTTAATAGTTTCGTTGTGATCACCAACCCTATATCAAGAAGATCATGATAGGAGATACAAGCACTGGAATATTGTATCAATTGGGAAATATATACACCGTATACAGGTGCTGCTGGAATGTTGCTACTTATAAATGGAAAGTTCACAATTGGAAAGCTGAAATCATCTCTTTTGTCTTAAAGGTTTTTTTTCAACCGACCCTCATTGTCAAATTGTAAATGTAAGTCAAGATATGAGGCCGACTTAACTGTATTTATAGTATCCTTTATCTCTAGTTCAATGGGATACAATACACTTAACAAGGATAAGAAAAACAATCAATAAGAAAAGAAGGTCTCAGTATCACAACACAACAAACCGAAAATTACAGGAACTTGAAATTCATTTCAGCATCACGATAATAACAATATAATATTACGACAACATGAAATAGACAAAGCGTAAACCACACAAAGCATCTTATTTAATTACTGGTATAAGGAACAGTTAAAGTGAATAATGACGACTTACTGAAAACCTATTAGGTACCGTATAACAGATTATTTTCGCGGGGTGTAAATTTTTGCTTATTTTCGCGGATAGAACAAAACCGCCGAAATAAGTTCCGCCAATTTTGAAGTGCTCATGCAAAGGTATTGATTTAAGTTTTGAATCCGCCAAAATAATAACCTCCAAAATATTTCGTATATCTAATGCAATGAAATTCGCGAAATTTAACCCCCGCAAAAATAACCCGCTATACGGTTATCACTTGCAAATCGGTCATAAATCGTTAACATTTATTGTTTATTTAGGAAAAGCGTTGGCGAAATATTTAGCTTGGCAGCTGACACCGGACAATGAAATCTCTACCCGTTGGATCAAATTTGCCAATATATTGGTGGCTGACCCAAACATTTACAAACACATCACTAATAACATTAGTAAAGAGTTGTGTAAAGCAGGTCAAAGGCAGACATGTGAAGCATTTCTTTTGTACTGGGCTGATCATTATGTTAAACATGATGAAAACAAGGTTTGTATTTTGTTTTATCATATTATCATAATGGCTTTAATGTGGGTTGACAGGTTCCTGATAGCTTAAGTGTGCATGGTCTTTATTATCAATAGTCGAATGGTAAATTGACCATTCGGGTTATTGCTTTGTAGTGTTTCATTCTTTTTTTTTAATTATGTTTTTATGGTAAATAGAGAGGCAAAACTGATCAGTTGACTTAATAAGAGTCATTGGCCTGAAATTATTTTAAGACTTTTCATTAATCAGGCATAACATATAAAAGATGGTAAGAAACTAAAAAAAAGCAAATAGTGTCGGTCAAATTTGGAAAAAGCTATAGAAAATAAAGATAAAATGTAAGGAAAAAAAAAGATGTCAACAAAAACAAATTTTAGTCATAATCTCTTTTGTAGACCATAATGTTGGAGATACTTATTGGACAAGTTAGAGACAAATACTCTTTATAATTTTTACTTACAAAGAGCAAATGTGGTGCAGGATCTGGTTGTTACTTTCAGACAAAATAATTGTCAAAGTTGAAAGTTAAATGTTTTATATGCTTTCCTTTTGGTGTTTTTTTTTTAGTTAGAGAGAATGGTTGATATTTTTGGACATGAAACGCAAAAAAAATCCGACGCATTACAGTTCCTAAAGCCATATTGTTTATCAGGTATAGTAACTACTGTGTTACCAATAATCATGATAATTAAAAGCCTAATTGTTTTTTCAGTATATTAGATACACGTTACCAATACAGCCTTATTGTTTATCAAGATAGATAAACTGTAAATAAGAAAGCCATATTGTTAACAGGTTTATTATATATAGCATTACCAATAAAATATATATTTCAGATCTTTTTCTACAAATAAAAGCCATGTTGCTGAGCGTTTTAAATATTTCTAAAAATGTTTACTAATAAGAAAGGAAAGTATCGTATTGTTTTGTAGTAGAATGAGTTCCTCTCATGAAATTTAAAAGATAAGCTGACAAATGTTATCCTTGTTTTTACTCTTATTTTACTCTGCAAAACAAGATGACTTATTTCATGTAACGATATCAGGCATTGTATCATTTGTTCATGACGTCCCAATAGCCAATTCAGAGTAAAGCAAAAATAGTTTACATCATACTCGAATTTGACCAATAAATAATTGAGTCAAAACAAACCACATGATCAAATGACAACAATCAATAGGTCAGGAAACGGATACTAGTAGATTTTCATGTCAATTTTGTCTTTATTTCATATCAAATTGGTCTGAAATGCCTTACCATTTTTTGTTTTTATTATTGTTTATTTTATTTTTATCTTAAGAATTTAACAATTCTTATATTTACTTTTTCCTTGAAAACAGTGTCAGTTGCTAACATTGTTGAAGGCTGCACTGTTGCCAACAATTGCTTACATCAATTTCATTTGAACTGTCGTGGATAGTTGTTTCCTTGGCAAGCATCAACATCTTCTTATTTTCATATATACTGCTTCGCTCGATTATGCACGGTTTATTTTGTACAAAACTGGATCCTTTGATACAAATTCCTTGTGTTAGTTCATTAACAATCGTACCTTTAATAAAAACTCCTCATTCTAACAGCAGCTCAATGCCACATGTGGAGCAGGATCAGCCTACCCTTCCGGAGCAAGTGAGATCATTCCTAGATTTCGTGGGGTTCGTGTTGCTTATTCTTTAGTTTTCTATGTTGTGGCATGTGTACTATTGTGTGTCTGTTTGTCTTTTACCTTTTTAACCATGGCGTTGTCAGTTTATTTCCGATTTATGAGTTTGGTCTTCCCTTTGGTATCTTTCGTTCCTCTTTTAATTTTAGATAATTTCATAAAAATGGTGGTGTTTTTAATCAAAAGATTATTTGTAGACTTTGATTGGTAGATATTTCAACCATCAGTCGATATTCCAGAGTCCACTTATTGTCTGCCCTACAGGCACACGTGTGTTTGTATTCACACAAAACAGACTTCAAACAGAACCTTCACAAAGTCAAAACGGAAGAGCATCTTTCGAAGTTTGTTTTTTTTTTTTTCCTTCGCTTGTCATATTTTGGGGATTTTTATCAGATTTTCGGAATCTTCTTGTTTTATCCATTTGAATGCCTTAAAATAATTCCCCATTGACCCCATTTTTCTTTTTATAAATCTTTTACATGTATAATGATCTGCCATCTGTAAAAGTCTTAAAAAATGTAATTATTTTTCAATAGTTTTTGAGAACCTAAACTTAAACTAATGATAAAACTGTGAAAAGAATATTACCTCGACAAAATTTCAATGGCTTATATCTCGAAAACAGGCACGCCTCCGGGTGCGGGAATTTCTCGCTTCATTGAAGACCTGTTGGTGACCTTCTGATGATGTTTTTTTATTTGGTCGGGTTGTTGTCTCTTTGATACATTCCCAATTTCCATCCTCAATTTTACATTGTATTTTGCTTGTGCTTTTGATTCCTTTAATAATCCCCTTTCAATATAGACTAGTGTTTTAAAATGTTAATTAATTTGAAACTGAGAAGCGAACTCCCTTAAGACATATTTATCAAACCGTGTCACCGAGGAACATCACTTTCAAATGCATCGTATGTATACTGTGAACTTGAGGTTAATGATTAATCTGAAACTAGAAGGTCTGTTCTTGGTCTTTTCTTTCATATTGACACATAATGACTTAACACTATAATATATGACGTCAACTTTCCTTTTTTCTGTATTTACATATTATTTACCTTATCGTATGACATTAATAAATCTCTCTTACATGCTACCGTATACATGATATAATGGTCATAATCACTAACTACTAATGCGATCTAAATAATGAACCTTTGTATATATTTTAACGGATTGTTACATTGGAGTATTGTTAAGCTACCATTTATTTAGAACACTTATCTCACTTTTAAAATTCCTTTTAACTCTTTTAACCTTTTTTCGGTATTTTTGTTATTTTACAGCAATGACTGACTTCGTGAGACATATATATTTTATATAGATCATTTGAGCATCTGGCATTGAAGTATTTTATTTTTTGTTTAATAAAAAAATATTCAGGGGCACAAACGTTTTGGCATAGTCATGGGAGTCAGGATTTGTGCATCGACAGGATGAATATCTTTTATTAACGAAATTACAAAAACTAGCAATTTCTATTGTAATAAATAAAGGCAACAGTAGTATACCGCTGTTAAAAATTCATAAATCGAAAGAAAAAAACCAGATCCGGGTTACAAACTAAAACTGAGGGAAACGCATTAAATAGAAGATAAAAGCAATTTTGAGAATGGTTAACGGAGAAGCTCAGAGGTTTATTTTATATATATATATTCATATGAGTCAGAAAGATAAGTCCAGTATATTTACTTTGTAATATCATTTGGTTTTTTTGTCTCTCGCTTGTTTTAAATTATAAACATCTCTCTTCCTTTCTGTGAAGAAAATGAACAGATTAGAAATATTTATTTCTGTATTGTTATTTCTTATACTGTAGGTACCTTATCCAATGACAATCTAAAGAAAATGGCATATTGTTTAGCTGACGACTGGGAGATCATGGCAGAGAAACTGAAATTAGATAAATCCATAGTTTGTGAGATAAAAGATACTCAGAAGAATCCGGTTAGACAGTGCTTGAAAATGTTGGATCTTTGGCGATTGTCTGATGTTGCTATTATAAAAGGAACAGATGTTGTTAAACATCTTTACAAATGTGCAAAAGCTGCTGGCTGTGGCTCGAAACTTCTTAACTTGTCAGTTAAGCATTAAACAATAGTGCCGTCATCTGTTGCGACCGTAGCTGATCAAATCCCAACTTGACTAATTTACATTAAGAATTGTCTAAGTATTGTTAAATTTTCACAATTTAATATTCCTTGTAAGTTGCATTTCTGAAAATATTGACAATGCAATTTTCCATGGAAACTCCTTTTACGGCTAAAACTGTACCACTTTTACTATGAAGTTTGAAAAAAATCTTATCCTAGAATTGAAAGTTCATATGCACTACAATTTTTTTCAAAGGTTGAAATATAGGGCTGTGCAGCATATTTTGAACGTCTATATGCCCTGAACTTTTCAGTGTTTAAATTAACACTAATTTTCTTAAATACCCCTACCTCGAATTAAGGGTTACCTCAGATTTTAATGTAAACTTTATGCACATGTATTAACTGGTAACATTCCAATGTAATGTCTCTATGCTATGGAAAACAGAGAGCATAACTGGGAACCAGTATGTGAACAAAATTATTTTTTTATGAATATTCTAAATCTCCCCAAAAGAGGCGTGGTTTGAGAAACAGCTGTATTTACAAAGTGCAACCTGTAAGATGTACATATTTACAACTTACACCTGAAAATAACATAAAAGCATGTCGGCTAAAGTTCATCCTGCCAAAATTATTTGTTTTCCTGAGCAATGTATATTTAGTACCATTTTTAATTCATAAAAAGTAAGTAAAAACGGATATATATCTGTTGACAAAATGTATTGTGATCATTATTCCTTTTTCCATGGCATTATTTTTTTATGTTGTTTTTTTGGGTTTTTTTTATATCTGTTTGATTTCGTCTGCCTCTCTTTTACAAAACAAAATATAACAAAATAGTGGTGTATTCTGATGTGTTGGTGTTAGATACCTTTTTAAGTCAGGAGGAGTGTTGATAAGTAAAATTACAAAAGTACTGAACACCAAGAAAATTTCAAAATGGCGGTTGGAAACTGGTTGTACAGCTAGAAAAACCTCACTTGTATAACAGTCGCATTTAATTCCATTATATTGATAACAATATGTGATCAAAACAATAGGTAAAAATGTCAAAAAAGGAGTACTCCCGTCAACATAGTTTTATGATCCATATACTACAAAAACAAACAAATATATAACAAAAAAGCACAAAAGGTCATATAGACAAAGCACACAAGTAAAAACGAAAGACAACAATACAACAATTTAATATAGCACTATAACACAATGATGAAAATTACTGAGCCACGTCATATGTTTTGAAGAAATATAAAAAGGCTATTTGAGAGCTCGCATTATACTTAAAACCAGAATGATTTGTGCTAGTCGACACTCAATTCATTGTTATAAAAAAAAGTGTCTAAAGGCGATATATATGACTGTGTTTAAGTAACTTAGGTGATACCTTTAGATAGTTTATATATTTAATGTGGTAGCCAAGTATCATAAAATATTTGTACACAAATACAAATACTTTGTGTATACTGCTTTCAAGATGTATAATAAAATCTGATACGACTCTTATTCCTAATCCATCAAGATTTAAATTTCAATATTGTATACCTTCTGTTCAATGCGTTGGTTGGTGTTGTCATTGCCTTTTTTTTCTGTCAATGTATTTTTTTTAAATTCCAAATTCGAAATCAAATACTTTTGGTATAGAATTCTATTGATATAAATACAGAATTCTTATTTATAACAATTTCAGTAAAAATATGTTTTCACGATGGCTTTATGTTTGGTATTATATGATTAAGAATCTTGATTTACTTACAAAAGACAACTTGTCTGAATTTACACAAAGCGCTCATTGTCAGTTTTGTAACATTTCTCTAAGTTTTCTTTAACTGATTGGAAATACCATTTGTTTTATGTTTTCTTTACACGACAATGTCGGGGGAAGTTTTTTCTAAGCAGTAAGATAAAAGATAACAAGAACATAAGTCAAAGATAGACTGACACCGCCGGAAAGTGTGGCAAAAATCAATAATAACTATACGTACAACAAAAAGAAAAATAATTAAAAACCAATTGTTCAGAGAACAATTGAAGGTCTTTCCACTGAAAACAATGTATTTTAATATGAAAGTTGTAAAATTAAGTTTAAAATGTCATTTCAATCGTCAACTGATAGGTTATTGTACGCTGATTCCAAAAATATATGGTTTCTATACAAAAAAAATTAAATAAGGGAGATAATTTGTTACTTCCGGTTTGAAAAATGTTACTTCCGATAATATTTGAATATTTAATTGACACTGATTCCAAAAAGATCTGGTTCTATATACTTTTTTTATTAATAAAGTACAAAAAATAGCTACTTCCGGTTTACACAAGGTCACTTCCGGTTGTTTTTTTCAAGGTTAAATGGTTTGATACCTTTCGCCAAAAGTCTCATGGCTATATCATGTATACATATGAGCTGAAAGCAAAGGTCAAAAACTAGAACGTCAAATTAATCTATGACCTTGAGATCAATTTCAAGGTCATAAACCAAGGACCTCAAATTAAAAGACCATAGGTCTTAATTATATTTGGTTAATCAGTTATATCACCATACGCGTATTTTTGAATACCAGAGGGGAGAAAACTCACTTTTACGTTCAACGTACCCTTGCAATCAAAATTTACGTGTTACAACATGTCGCAACTAACAATTTAGAAAAAATTATTTGTCGATATCTTATACGGTTTCTGGAAATTAGTGGAAATAAGCCAAATTCAAAAATTAGAATATGACCTTGACCTTTGACCTTGACCTAATTTTAATTTTTTTTGGACCAAGGACCTCAAATCAAAAGATCCTTGGTCTCTAGCACTTATGGTTTACAAGATAGAAATGCATATCACTTATATCAAACGCATAAGGGGAAATAACTCTCATATGGAGCGTTCATATCACTTCGGTCAAAATAGGACAAATCATACGAAGGATATAACGAGCAATTTTGTAAAATAAATTTGTCATAATATTTTACGGTTGCGAAGGAGTTGCGCTTACAAGGAAAACAGTGTTTGGGGAGATAACTCCTACAAAGAAAAGTATTCGTTTACGCAGGGTAAATTTCAAAAGTGCATAAACTGTTCGATATCATATACCAAATATCTAAGCGACATATTGCGAAAAAAATGTTCATCGCAAGAACAAAATTAGGCGGAAGAAAAAAAAAATAATCAGAAGAAAAACAATAGGTCTTTCCACAGAAAAGTGGAAAGACCTAATAAAAGCATGTGCTCCTGAAAGGATAAATATTTTTTTCTACAATTTATGTTCAAAAATCTTATTCGAAACATTAAACCGTATATAACTTGTATATTGAGTAGTTTTAACATCGGAAAACTACTATGGCATATATATGACAGTTTTATTAGTGCTTGAATACCAAATGCCACGTTCAGTCTATCAGAAATAAAAAGAAAACAAGAGTAAAAGTTGCATTGATAATCATTGTTTTGCAATCACAACTAATTTGGAAAAAGGATTGAGAACTTGTATAATCTTTCATTTGAAAAATCTAAAGCTTATTCAAAATAAAATTAGAGTTAATTTGAAGAAAATTTACCTTGATTTTAAAGATAAATGTTATGCATTGGTTTCTTACCTTTTATTTTCGGGCAGGTGTTAGAATTGTAATAAGATATCGTTAGCGCAGTTTGGTTTCTAGAATATCAATTGCAGTGTACTTTGGAAACTGACATAATTTACAACTGAACTTTCTAAAATTGTCCAACATAAACTCCGAGTATTTGCAGGCTTATAGTACACATCAGAATTTAATAAAATTATATACCAGTTTAAAGAACATTTGAAAGTAAAATTGGGAGCTCTAATATATCAGTATAATATTATCAACAGTTTTATAGTGGTAAACGGATCAGCAACAGTAGCATGTGTACTTTCACGTTTGGCAAATAATAGTCTGAAGGCTATTTTTGAAAACAAACAAAAATTCAAATCTAAAACATGCGTTATGCAGATGCTGAAGAGAGATTAGTTTTAATGATTATTGTAATATTTTTGCAATTTTTGAAATTTTTGGCGTTAAATTATGCCTCTTATCCTTTTTAATTCCGCATGGTTGACTTTTTTTATCGAACTACAATTGTCTAGATTTCAAAAGTAGGATGCATTAGTATCATAGTGGACGCAGAAAAAAGAACAAATCAAAACTAACAAAAAAAAACGTCGGATATCTATTTCAATAAAGTTGTGCATACCTAATTAAAAAGGAACGAAGTAAAATGTATATAAAGTAATGAGGTTATGAGGTTATAACATAGATCGTTTTGTCTAAATCGATTTTTGACTTTTGAACATGGTATAATACTGTTGCCTTTATTTATCAAAAGGAATTGGGGAAGATATTTCCCGGTGAAAATAGTTGTATGAGTTAGAGATTTACATACCAATCAAATCTAAAAACTTTCATTGCGTGACCAACTCTTCTGAATAGTATTCCCGCGATTGATGTCAATCATCCGTTAGTTGACTGTTCCTTTGGTATCTTTCGTTCCTTTTTTATATAAATGACATGTTCCTCTACCATTCCTTCTTACCCTATGTTCACATTCATTTACTCTTATACTATTCCATCTTCGTCATATTTTATTTTGCCAGTGGTTGTGGTTTAATGCAATAAATATAGTCAAATGATAAGTGTGTTTGCATCTTATTCGTTTTCCTAGAATAGCGTGATGATACTCATTTTCTTCTAGTTTTCGTTGATAGTTCAACTATTGTCATTGATAAGTGCTTTTACCTTGAGCTGCTATGATATATTTTAATAATTGTATCTTCATACTGTCTCTTGAATTCATACATAAAAACCGATTCCTTACCTGCAACATGCATGTATTTATGCTAAAGATTTACGTAATTTACATATACTTGAAAAAAAAATTTCATAGATACCAGACTGAAAAGTGTGTTCACCAGACGTAATATAATAATATAACAAAAAAATGATATTCTAAAATCATCATAGATAACATTCTTAGAACTTTGTACGTCAGACATAATATGATACTCATCTCATGTCAATCTAATTAAAAGTAAATCCTTTAATTGATCCCGTTCTGATATATCGCGCATATTTTATGCCTTCTGTTCAATGCGTTTCTCGGTGCTTTCATTGACTTTCTTTTTCCTATCAATGTATTTTTCGTTATTTAAGTTCTAAATTCCAAATCAAAAGTTTTTGATATAGAATTATATTAGTTTGAATACAGAGTTTGTATTTATAACAGTTTCAGTAAAAATTAATTATCACGATGACTTTATATTTGGTATAATTTGTTTGTGGATTTTGATTTACTTACAAAAGACGACTGTAATTTTCTGAACCTTAACAAAGCACTCACTATCGGTTTTATAAAATGTCTTGCTCAGTTTTCTGTAACTGCTTTGAACTATAGATAGTTTGGTATCAAAATCAAGCTTACAATCGATAAAAATTTGAAAAAATATTATTTGTTTTATGGTTTTTTTACACGACAAAGTCGGAGAAAAACAGTTTTTTCCCTTAAATTACCGATTGTGAGCTTGATTTCACTTCTTTTAAATGCTGGTTCTTGACAGCCACCATAATTAGCCTCTGAATCACCTTGTGCGATTGAAAAACAAGGTTATGTCTGTATTCAACATGATAAAACAAGATGTGCATTAATACAAAAGATAACAAGAACATAAGTCAAAGATAGACTGACACCGCCGTAAACAAAAGAACAAAGTCGGAAAGTGAGGCAAAAATCAACAATACACTATACGTAAAACTAAAGAATCATAAACACGAAACCGATATAAAGAAAAATAATTTTAGCATGTGCTCCTCCTAAAAAGATTTTTTTTTCCTACAATTTATGTTCAAAAATCTTATTCGAAAGACTAAACCGTAAAAAACTTGTAGATTGAAAAGTTTCAACATCGGAAAACTACCATGGTATATGTATGACAGTGTTATAAGTGCATGAATACAAAACGACATGTTCAGTCTATTAGAAATGAAACGAAATCTAGCGATAAGAAATAATTTAATCAAAATATACCTTGATTAGTATAAATGTTATGCACTTGTTTGTTGTTTTTTATAGGCAGGTCTTCGACTTGTAACAAGATATTAAAGTTAAACAATATTAATTTGCACTGAACTGTAAACCTGATTAACAACAGAACTTTCTAACATGTCCAACATAAACACTGGGCTTTTGCAGGCTTATAGTACACATAAGAATTGAGTGAAATTAAATACCAGAACAAAGAAATTTTTGAAGTAAAAATGGGAGATTTTAATTACTTTCACGATTGGCAACAAAATAGTCAGGACACTTTTGTAGCTAGTTGAAGTTGAAAACAAACGACAAATTCAAATCTACAAAATGTATTATACAGATGCTTATTAAGACAATAAAATTACCGGTACCAATTTTCTTGCACCAGATGCGCATTCCGAAAATACATGTCTCTTCAGTGATGCTCGTATCCAAAATGGTTGAAATCCAAAGCTTATATAAAAGATTAAGAGCTATAATCCAAAAGGTCCAAAAGTATAGCCAAATTGGTGAAAGGAATCACAGCTTTGCATTAGGGAGATACAACCTTAATTTATAATAATTTCTATCATTTTGTAATAGCTAATTTTAATAACACAAAAAATCCGTATTTTCATGCCAGTACCGAAGTACTGGCTACTGGGGTGGTGATACCCTCGGGGACTAATAGTCCATCAGCAGAGCCATCGACCCAGTGGTATTAATACAATTAACGGTACCAATTTTCTTTCACCAGATGCGCAATAGTTCGAAGATGTATTTTAACATTTTTGCAATTTTGCTGTTAAATAATGTGGAAAAAAGAAAATAGTCAGTATTAGTTAGATATTTGCATACCAGTCAAATCTAGAAACAGTCATTCTATAAACCACTCCTCTTAATAGTATGCCCGAAATTGATAGCAATCATCGGTTATGTTAATGACAAGTTCCTTAAAGTAAGTTATCAAATGTACCAGGATTATAATTAGTACCCCAGAAACGCGTTTCGTCTACATATGACTCATCAGTGACGATCATGTCAAAATTGTTAAAAAACCAAACAAGTACAAAATTGAAGACCTAAAATTGTAAAAAACATTGTGCAAAATAAAGCTGAGGTCATCTTTTTTTTAGATAAGAAACTCTTTAGATTTTTCGACAAATTTAAAGTTTTGTAACAGGAAATTTATAAAAATGACCGTTTACTGGAAATTCATGTCAACACCGAAGTGTTGAGTTACTTGGCTGCTGATACCATCGGGGACGAAACGTCTACCAGCAGTGGCATTGACCCAGTTATCAAATGTACCAGGATCATAATGTAGTACGCCAAACGCGCGTTTCATCTACATATGAATTATCAGTGATGCTCAGATCAAAATAGTTAACAAGCCAAACGAGTACAAAGTTGAAGAGCATTGAGTTGACCATGCCTTCTTTTCGAAAATGTTCTCATTCTTTTACCTAAATACTATTCCATCTTCGTCATATTTTATTCTACCAGTGGTTGTGGTTTAATGCTATACATATAGTGTCAAATGATTAGTGTGTCTGTATCTTATTCGTTTTTTCTAAGAATGACTTGAGGATACTCATTTTCTTCTAGTTTTCGTTGATAGTTCAACCAATTGTCATTAAGTGCTTTTACCTTGAGCTGCTATGATATTCATAGTCATTGAATCTTTATACTGTCTCTTGAATTCATACATCAAAACCGATTCCTTACCTGCAAGATGCTGAAGATTTACATTATTTACATGTACTTGAAAACAAAACACTTATCATAGATACCAGGCTCCAAATTTTGTTCACCAGACCTTATATAAAAAGAATTTGATATACTAATCTCGCGTTAACTGTCCCTTTTGTCTCTTTCTTTCCTCTTCTTTTATCTGAATGAAAAAGAAAAGCGATTATAAAATCACCATAGATACCAGACTTAGAATTTTGTACGCCAGACATAATATGATACTCATCTCATGCTATGCAACTGAAAAGGAAAAACGATTATAAAATCTTTTCATTTACTGTTACTCGAATTCAGGCTTATAAAATTTTTTTAAAGTCTTATTGGAGATGTTTCTTTACAATTTGAATCGCAATATTTTTTCGAAAATATAAACCAAATGCGAAACAGTTATTTGGAGAAACAACTATCCGCGTCATGGGATTATTAATTTTCAAGAGGACAGAAGTTTTTATCGATTTTCTCGGACAATTATAAAACTACGTTTGTAATTATCAATTGTTCCAATATCGGAGACGGGGGTGGAAATTCCGCCTTTTACATCTGATTGTTTCAATTGTCCATTCAACTAAACATTAACAAAGTATGTTAGTTTTAGTATCTAAGTTTAGTTACAGTAGATTCGAAGGAATTGACACGCCCCTTCATTTTACATCAACACATTACGTCTTCTATAGATATAACAGAAGTATTTATTATATATAGGTAATAGCTTCGGTATATCATATCGATATCTCTGCATAAGGCAGTAATTCAAAATTAGCAAGATGAACACTACCACGGACAGTACATCATTAGTTTTTAACAACCGCGGATTATCGAGTATGTCGGTGATTGACTGGATTAATTTAGCATGTTCTATTTTATCTTTAATTGTTAATACAGTAGCCTTGTGTGTATTTCTTATGTCGAAATATGTCCGTTCAAATCTGTTTTATCGGTTAGTGTTTTGTATAACCGGTTTGAATGAGTTGTATGCACTTCAATTTGCATTACACTACACTCTTACTATATCGATGAAAAACAAACTTAAATATGGATGTTCTATAATGTCGTCGATTGCCGCCATTTGTTTTGGGGCTACATCCGCACAGCTAGCCGTTGTTGCCGTTGACAGATTTCAAGCTTCATTCCCGAAACCTACCACAATTTTACAAAGACGGCGTGTGCTCTTAGGATACTTTGCATTTGTTATTGATGTTTGTATTGTCGTATTCTATGTCACAGTAGCGGCATTATACGGAGAACCGGAAGTAGCGGATTGTCAAGATTCTGTAAAAGTATATGGGAATGTATCCTATTCTGTAACAGTAGCAGAAGGTATTTGGACATTGTGTTGTGTAATTTTAGTAGAGATACCTTTCTGTCTTGGAACAATCTATAGAATAAAACAAACAGAAGTTAAAGTTCATCCGGTAAATAATGATGGTATTGTTTCAATCAGAATCCCTACAATCTCATATCAACTTAAAATGAAGAAAAAGATGAAAGCGTGCACAATTATGTGTCTCCTTGTTGTCATTCACGTAACTACACATTTCTCAATACTGTGTTTGCTAACTGTACTTACGTACAAGCCAGAGGAGTATAAAACGTTATACCAACTGTCTTGGACAGTCACGTTAGTTCAGTCTATTTTGGACTCGGTCTTGTTGCTTCTTATGATTCCATCAAGAATACAGTTCGGTTAGTACTGGTCTTCGTACTAGTCCGTGCAATGTACAATTCGATTGTTTGCATACTATTCGAACCAGCATACAGTTCATCTGGTGATTATTTTCATATAATTACATCTCATTTCTATACTTTGAATCAAAACGACATTCTTAAAATTGTACACAAAAAAAAGTCAAATCTTCATTTTTGAATCTGCATGGAATTACCTTTTGAATTGTTATATAAAATATTAAACCAAAAAAACAATATTTCTTTTATCATTGAACGTTCATGTGAGAGGAGTACATTCAAAGATTTGGTTTGGAAGTTTTAATGTATCAAACAAAATCATAGTAAGTTATCAAATTATTGTGACACAAGGAATTTATCTGTAAATATTAGGGACGTCAACGAGTATTCGAATACTCGAGTATCGATCGGTAGTACCGAGTATCGATTATCAAAATGATACTCGACTGATCGGTTTCCTGTTAGAATGTTGTTGCTTTCTTAAATTTAATCAAACATTTTTTTAAATAAGACCACCTCACCGAAAAATGTATATTTTTCAAAATTAATACAAATTAAAATACCATTCGAATATTTGCGTTTAACTGACATCCTCCAAACAAAGGTAAATGTAAGATATTAGCACAAGGGGATTTTTCAAAAGCTGACACTTTCAGCTTATCTAAGTCAGTCCTACTTCTGTATCGTCAGAGCATATATTTTTATCACCAGTTCTTAGTTACCTCACACATTTAAGAAATTAATCGCTAAGTTTCCTAGGACAGGTTCACAAGTTGCTTTCTTTAAAAAAAAAAAAAAGGAAATGCAATCGTAAACCCAAATGCTTGTTTGGCATTAAATAGTAGATAATTCTTTATTAAACTAAAGATGTATTGTTTAATATCATTTTTGTGGTATAAGAATTAAAAACTGACATTGATTGTTGGTTGTTATATTCTTGCTAAAGCAATTATTGCCCGCGATCAAGTTATATTTTTCTCTCCTCTCTCCTACAAGACAACTTGCTAAGTCACCCACTGGATGTTCCATTTTAAGGTGGTGTGGTTTTTTTATATAAGAGATAGTTTTTAGGCTAAAGTTCAAATTCAAAATAACTGTATTTCAATGTGCAATTTTAAGAAAATAATAACGGAATTGTTGTTTTATAATTGTTTTAACGTTATTTTCAATAAACAATATTTTTTGGTAAAATGCACGTTTTTTACATCTTTTCAATGACGTATATCACTATTAGATATATACGTCCTTGGTCTATCCTAGATGTTAAATTTGAAAAAAAAAGTGCAAGAAAGACTTCCTCTTAATTTTAGTTTGAAAAAAATATAAAGCCTGCTTTGTACATCATGTACATATTCCCTAGACTCAGAATCTTAAATGAAATGCTAGTAATACTTCTTTAACAGATTTCATTTTTGACAAACTCGTTTCCGAATTTAAATCGCCTTGTTTACATGAAATCTTATTTCATAAATTAACACTGCTGGTTTCAACGTTTGACTCTAATTAAAATAATTACGCATATACAAAGGTAAATTTTACCAGCTTGTAATTGCGTGCAAGGAAGTATTCAAATACTCATTAAAATAGCTTGCGGACAGTGACAACCCAACAATTGTAACATATCTCTATAGCAACGGTGGCAATAGAAAAAAACAGATGTATTCCGAAAAACATCCGGTGTTGCGAAAGACTAAGGACATCGTCCAATATATACCGCGTAAACCAATTATAACGTTATATTTTTGAATAGGAACAAATTCGTTGCACCATGTATCGACCATCAGAAAATGATTAATGGCATCAGTGTATTCTAATTATCACCACTTTGGTGATCATAAAATGTTTCTTTTACGGGTCCTAAATACTGTTTGAGTTTTTTCTAAAGATATTAATTAATTATTACTTGATGAGATTAGTACCAGTAAACATATTTAGTAAATGTAGTTAATGAGGTATTGAGTAAGGTTTAAAATTCATTGGACTATTTTCTAGTTGAGGGTTTAACGATCACAAGACAACGACCCACAATACATAATATGGGTATAATTATGTGTTTCTAAATTTGAAAATGTTTTACCGACCGAGTACTCGAGTATCGCTCGGTAAAACTAACGAGTAATTGACTAGTAAATTTGATACGGGTGATATGTGATGTTGCCAAAGTCACGTGATGACTGTTATAGTTGGATATGCTATGCTCTTTACAAAAATAACAGAACACACTCGCGAAATCGCGGACATTTAGATTTTAGTTGAAATAAAATTGAGAAAGAATGTAAACTATTGTAGAATGCACTTTTCAACATATTTTGGGTCTGGAGAATTTCCGAAAGGGTATCAAAAGTCAAATGCACTTGGAGACAGGACAGCTTTTTTAACCCTTTCCCTGGGTTTTTTTCCAAAGTCCGTTATGTTTTTTGTTTTGAATCAAATTCCATTATTTTCACGTTTTTACTCGTCAGCAGTCTAAAAATGAATGTTATTGCACAATTACTTTCATATTTGAAAAATCCACCGGTGCAAAAATGCAGGTTTTTCTTCCCTTCAGGAACACCTGAGATCGCCACAGGTTATGTTGGGTTACGTTGCTATAAAAATGGGAATCGTAGATACAAATTTCTTGTTTTTTGTTACAATAATTCATATTCTGTGAAGAATCACACTGAATCTTCTGGAAAATATACTGAAAATGATATTAGCAAAATGCTGGACTTTTTGATCGACAATATATTTGTTGAGTTTGGAGGATTTATATTTCAACAGACAGTCGGTATTCCAATGGGTATTAATTGTGCACCCCTGCTGGCTGATTTGTTTTTGTACTCGTATGAAGCAGAATTCATTCAGAACCTTCTAAAAGACTAAAAGCACCTTGCGGAATTCTTTAATTTTACTTTCCGATGTATGGATGATGTTTTATCATTGAATTAACCATACTTCAGCCAATATTTACATCTCATATATCCCAGTGAACTTGAAATTACGGATATTACTGATACTACAAGGACTGCTTCGTACCTTGATATATTCCTCAATATTGACGTAGATGGACGACTTTACACGAAAATCTATGATAAACGGGACGATTTCAACTTTCCAATTATCAATTTCCCATTTCTCAGCAGTAACATACCCTTTGCCCCTTCGTATGGTGTTTACATATCACAATTGATACGTTATTCACGTGTTTGTTCACACTATACGGACTTCATAAACAGGAGTGTGCTCCTTACGCAAAAAACTGCTCCAACAAAGTTATGAGGAGGACAGATAAAAATTGACACTCCGTAAATTTTATGGACACCATCACGAATTGGTGGATCCATACGATGTGTCTTTGACCAAACTAGCTTAGGACATTTTTACCTCATGGTAGATTGTGGTTTGTCATTATGTCGTCTAATCTGTTAATTACCAAACGTGACTTATTCCCGATTGTGACTGTTTTGCTTAGTGTGAATTCGCATTACTATAAGACATGTTACGGTACTTGTCTATCCCAAGTTCATGTATTTAGTTTAAATGTTTAATGTTATATTTGTAATTTTCATCGGATTTTGTCAAATGTGTTGACGTCTTTTTTATCATATTTATGTGTTATGGAAAGAAAAATTAATCACCACCTTCATTTATTAGATTTGATTTTGTTCAACGTAATCTGTACGATAATTTACGTTTGATTCATAACATACCGAACATAACGTGACGGTACCCAAATTGCACCTATTTTGACAGTTTTTCACCTACGTTTTTTTATGATCAAGAAAACAATGTCCATACTGTGTTTATTTTGTAGCCCTATCATTCTTTATTGTATTGGTACTGCTATTTTTTCTAACCAGGTGCAATTTGGGTACTCGGTGCGATTTGGGTACCCTTACGTTATATATATTATAGTTAATTGCTATTAAAAAGTATCGCAACATGAATTGTGTTTAAATGTAATATCAGTATTTAGTTCTATTGTTATCTTAAATCCATCCTAATTATATTTTACTTTTGAGATATAGTTTTTCATATGTGACGTCATTTTTAAGCTGTTTCAGAAATTTCAAAAATTCAAATGTGACGTATTTTTTGTGCCTTTTCGCAACTTAGTATGTGACGTCATTTTTATATTTGTTGCGTTGAGGACTGGACTGAGTCGGGTGTGTCAAAAAGTAAAAACACAAAAATACTAAACTCCGAGGAAAATTCACAAAGGAAAATCAAAAATCAAAAGGCAAAATCAAAAGTCCAAACACATAAAACGAATGGATAACAACTGTCATATTCCTGACTTGGTACAGGCATTTTCTAATGTAGAAAATGGTGGTTTGAACCTGGTTTTATAGCTAGCTAAACCTCTCACTTTTATGACAGTCGCATCATATTCCATTACATTGTCAACGATGAATGAACAAAACAAACATACTCAAAGAGTAAAAATGTCAAAAATAGGGGTACAACAATCAATAATGTGTTATCATCTTAATATCACTGTAAAAACATCAAACGAACGAAGAAGCACAAAAAGGCATACATCAAATTTAACATACTAATTTAGTTTTTCTAATACAACTTAATTTATGTATGTAAAGTTAAAACTAGGTTCAGACTGCCGATCAGACCAACTCGATTAAAGCTAGGTTCATACTGCCGATCAGACCAACTCGATCAAGACAAATTAGGCGATCGGGAGACTGGTCTGTTTCAATTGACAAGAATGTTCGGGGTGGTCTACATCTTTACGCACTTTATTATTAATAAAAAAGAGAGGTTGTTGCCAAGGATACACCAAAAAGAAATATATCGATCCATTTTACTACTGGGTATCCGATCTATGAAAAATGCTGATTATATGTACATACATATGCGCGTATATGACACAAAGAGTAGGCTTAACTTGTAAGAAAGCAAGGAAAAGGGGATGGTAATATTTATGCATATTGTTATCGAACATCAGTACTAATCTAGTGACCAATCTTATTTTGAAGGAAAAAGAGCAGTAACTCTCATAATAAATCAGCGTCCAACTTTACTTACAGGAAGTTTTTATAACCATTTCTGTACTCTTTTTTCCACCTCTCACAGTCTCTCATACTTTTGATTTTGCCATTTGATTATGGACTTCCTGATTCAATTTTCCTTCGAGTTCCATTTTTGTGATTATTATTTATACAGTCCACACAGTGGTCGCCTTTTTAGCCACTCCATTATCTAGATTTTTCGGCACCCATTGCTGTCTACCCCTTTTTGGGGTTTTTTCTACGCTCTCTTCAAGCTCTGTCACAGCTATTTTAAAATATGTCTATCTAAGCTCTTACCACCTTGCCAAACAACCCAACTGCTTTATTTCCATGTAGATATTTTAAATATATAATTTTACTCAGACCATCTGTTACCTACTAAATCTAACAAAACAAACGGAGAAGGTGACCATTGGATCGACACCGATCATGCCCCAGCTTGCATATAACGTTATAAAGAGTCATTAATCAAGAACGAAAAAAGTGACACTACCCAAATTCGCACTTGATCTGTGTTTTATAGTATTGCGTTTCATGAAATTTGGTTGATTCAAAATCAAATTAGAGAACGGAAACTTATTGTTGGGACCACCGTTTTTGTACTCCCGGACGGACAAGGGTCATTTAATGCCTCCTCTGGTTCAGCGGGTTATCTTAAAAAAAATCAGATGTTTTTTATACTGAAATTGTACATACCCGACTATGTCTACGACTCCTATACTATCAAGTCGATCTGGTCTGGCAGAGATCAGGCTGAGATCGAGTATAGTTGATTTGGTCCAGCTCGTCGAGTAAAGATCGTGAAGAGATCGTCAATTGGTCGGAATTATCGAATTTGTATTCAATTATTGGTCGGGATTGAGTCGTGATGGAGTCGTGATGGTCGGGTTACGGTCGTGTACAGTCGGACTGCAGTCGGGTTGAAATCATAAACAGACCCGATCATGAAATTGGATCATCGAGTTGATCTGATCTGCAGTTTGAACATAGGTAAGCTTATACATAAACAGTCTAACAAATAAAACTGCAACAAATGTCTACAAATTGACCGACTGTGTACTGTGATAGAACAATTAAAGACAGCGGTATCGATCATGAATCTACCTTAATGATAAAAGAGGAAACGCATTGAAAAACCAACAAGGATTTGACGATGCTGATATTTCAAACTTTGTAAGAATACGGATAATAGTTCTCAAAGGTACCAGGATTATAATTTAGTACGCCGGACTCGCGTTTCATTAGACTTATCAGTGACGCTCATATCAAAATAGGTTTAAAGCCAAAAAAGTACAAAATTGAAGAGCATTGAGGATACATAATTCAAAAAAGTTGAACTTCATACGGCTAAGGTTATATATACCTGGGATTAGAAAATCCTTTCTTTTCGAAAAATCAAAAGTTTTGTAAACAGGAAATTTATGAAAATGATTACATAACAGATACTCATGCCAACACCAAATTATATACTACTAGGCTGGTGATACCCTCATGGACGAAACGTCCACCAACAGTGGCATCAACCAGTGGTGTAAATAGTCATCAAAGGTACCAGTTGATAATGAGTTTTTTTCAAATGCCAATCCATAGCTATTTTCTGTTTTTTTAACTGGCTTTAGAAAAGCATTAACTTAAATAGAAAGGAGTTACAAAAGGCAATATCAACTTCTTCCTAAGCATTGTCCAAATGTACATGACAAACATTATCAGGGGCCTTGGTGGTTAGGTATTCTAAGAATGTTATCCTCAGTGAAAACTATCAATTCAAAATAGAAATTGTGAGTCTGTGCCTCACTCTTGGCAGCAATGTTCCACTTCTATCTTAATCAACAAGGAAAGAATTCCTACTGAAGTTCAGGATTCTTTCTGGGAACTCTCACTTCCACCAATAAAACAAACTGGGCTTCACAACATAGAGAGTGCTTTAATTGGTGTAATTTACCAACAATTAATATTATCATTATCATTTAATATTATCTACATTGAAGACAAAACTAAGAGGGAAAAAAATATGTTCAAAATATTGGATCTCTTGTGAACAAGCTGGTGTTTCATGGTATATAAGTATTTATCCTGAAGTTAATCGGTCCGTAATACAACAAAATAATACAAAAAAAAATAGTAAAATCTTCGGAAACGCACATTCAACAATTTTATTTCAATCAATGTAAACAGAATGATTCCTTAACAAAATGTTAACAACATAAAATATTACATATAATATAAACAGTTTAAAACCTTAATAATGTTTTAACTCAATTCTTATTCATCAAATTCTTTTTAAATGCAATTTATGATTATTATGTCTGAACTGTAACTTTGTTGCTATCAAACCAACTGATATATTGTAGACAAGCAGTGCCTTCTTTTTATTTCCAGTCTTTTTAATCATACATCATAACATATATATAGAGCTGCATCCAATGATTTAATGGTGATGAAACAAAATACAATTAAGTTAGTTAAATACTGACTGTCATGTCAAGGTTTCCTAATTCCAAGAAAAATAACTGAACAAAGGAAAAGAGGGGTGTGTCCTCTCAGGGTTTAATATCAACCTTTGTTGTACGTAATAATGTTCTATTTCTTTTATATAAATGTTACAGTATACAATCTTATAATAATAAAAGTCATTTCCTGTATCATTTGATCTCTGGTGGTGAGTTGTATCATTGTCAATCATACCACATCTTACTTCAATGGGAAAATACACCAATTTCCAGGATGTGACTAATATTACATGTCAATTAACAGATCTTTATTTTGGTCTAATATCTGAATTTACTGAATTTATTCATGACGATTTTCCTCATTATCTTGTACATAATATATAAAATACATTTCAGTTTAATGTCTCCATTCAATAAACTCCAATATTTTATCATATAAAACATAAAATGGTACAATTTATTCTCAACCAGAATTAAAATATATCTGACAACAGATTGTTTTTTCTGTCTTTGAAAAAATACTTTTTATTAAAAATGTAAAAGAAATAATTAAAAGCATAATTGTTATAATTGATTTTGTTGCTTTTAAAAGTAATACACATCCTTCATGCTTTTAGAAATGAAAAAGGAATGTAGCAATAGTGATTACTTATAACAAAATCTGTACCAACCTGAATTCCCCAGGAATCAATACAAACAAACCCTTTTTATAAGGATGACCACTGTGTTCAAACTATGTATAAAAATCACAACACTATCACAGTTGATTCTATTAAATTAAAGGACATGTATGGTAAAAAAAAACATATTTGCATATACAATCTAAAAATTCATATTTGCATAAACAATCTTAAAAATATATTTTAATAAAAATCCATATCACAGATTTGCTTGTTTAGTTGAATGTGGGCATATATTTGTTGTCTTCAGCAGTTTTACCACTTCCTTATTGTTAAAGCTCAAGTTGTAGTAATTAACTATATATGATCAGTTGAACATTGGCTTATCAAATGCAAGTTAAATTGAAAACATATCATATTTATAATAATTGGTTTATATCTTTTACATGTAATCATTTCTGAGATATCAATCATAGCTAGACATAGTTAACAATGACTTTAATTTCACTTTTTGAAGAAATTACAGATAGCAACATGTGGGAAGTTACTTCTATTTTTAACTCATAAATATTGTGCCATGCTTCAAGTACTTCAAGAAAGAAAACACAAAAGAACCCATAAATTTATCTCTGATGGCTTTTTGTTTCTACAAGATTTATCGGTATGCAGAATATTTAGATATGATCCCTTGAATTACTACAGCTCGGCTTCAAATAAAATATATCAATTTATTTCAATTTCCAATTCACCAATAGGAACATATCTTCCTAGTGGATCAGTACTCACATCCACTATATTTTGAATCCTTAATGGCTATTTACAGAAGTATAACCAATAACTTGTCTCTGTGAGAAACAATGCACACTGGTGACTGACGGACAAACCAAGTCATGTGATCATCATGCAGCGCCATCTATCTTACAATCATCGTGCTGGAGGGATGGCTGTTTCAAACATGTCTGCCACTATTGACTGTGCTGGTACAAAGTATTTCTGTGCAGATTTGAGTGTAATGAGTATTGGTTCCTGGAATCGAGTGTCATACATATCTACCTCACATGGGAATGGGTTAATGTAAACTGGTTTCATTGGTAAATTTATGCTGGGTGCAAACCCTGACAGGGATCCAGGTGGTGGCTGATAACCTCTGTTTGTTGTTGAAGGGTATCGATAGTCTATGGAAGAAAAATCATTTTTACAAACAAATGTTAAAAGAGAAATTACTGTTTCATTTACACAAGATTTCTTTTCATGATGGGTTTAAGATGCAAGGATAAATGTGTATATTTTTTTTCCTTAATAAGTAAAGGCAACAGTAGTATATGGCTGTTTAAAGATATTATCGTCTTTTGGTATGTATAACGCGCACATTTATACTCTAGGTCATGTTTCTTGTAAGAGGGGTGCGTGTTATACATGACTACAAACAATTTCTTAGTCTTTTTTTCAGGTCCAAACTCCGACAAAGAAATTTCCAAGTGAAGTATTTTTGCTAAAACCTCGATTGTTTTTATGATTTACATGTTATTATTGTAATATGTATCGTATTGTTTTTGATTTGTCATGTTTTATTCAAATAAAATACATTTTATATCTTTGTTGTTACGTTTATTGTGTAAATTTGTCCATCTGTTTTGCAATCCGGTAATTTGCCAAGTCTTAATAAAGACACAATAAAGCTTTTGCTGTCGATTAAATTAGCCTCTGTGTTCCTTGTTGTCATAACTTACTGTTTTTGTATGTGTTCATCATAGAGATTTGATGAAAAGTGTATGAAAATTGAATAAACCACGCTCGTTTTGAAAAGATAAACCGCCATTTTTCTAATGTATTGATCAGGTGATCGCAAGTCATGTGGGTCAGTCATGTGACTTAATATTGTAAAGTGATGATTTACTCTATGAAAAATTTATAAGGAAAAATACGTTTTTACTTTGTAACTTTTAAAATTTTAAACAACTGTTTAAAACCATTCAAGAAATTATGTTTGAAAACATGATAATCCCATAATTGTAACCTAAACGAATTTAATAAGGAACAAGGTCAACCTGTCACTGATTTGTTTTGACATCAATTAGACCCGTTGATTGAGGTGTGATAATCCGGATTAACAGCTAGAATCATCAAACAAAAAATAAAAACAATGAGATTTTAACAATTTATTACAGCACTAATGACATTAATTATAATTATAATTATTAGACTGATTCATAATTATTTTATTGTTTGAATCAGAACAATAATTTGGACATTTAATCTTGTCCTTGATACTCAAACAATTTATTAAATTTAAATTAAAATATTTATCTCAAACTTATAAAATTCTTATTCATTTGTTAGAATACTTTCAATTTCATATTAATTACGTATTCCGTACAGAATTCTCCGACATTGGTGTTCATTTAAAAAACTTCCTGTTTACCGATAAACTTCCTGTTTGCCGATTTTGGAGCTGTAACTTTTCTGAAAATGTCTAGGAGTATTATATGACCAATTAACTTTTTTTCTCTCGTTTCTTGTACCACAGAGGGGCGCACTATACACAAATGCGCACTATACATACCAAAAGACGGTAAACCTTTTTTACTATAAAGAAACACTTTTAAACTCAGTGAGTTATCATCTTAACTTTTACAAAGTTAACTGTTAATAATAAGTTTAAGACTCAGTACTTAAAATTCAATAAATGGATATAAACTAGGTTAACAATCAGTTAACAGCTCTATACTCTATACAATAACCTGATTCTTTATAGGTAGTTAACTAGGTTAACATTCAGTTAACAGCACTATACTCTATACAATAACCTGATTCTTTATAGGTAGATATAAACTAGGTTAACAATCAGTTAACAGCACTATACTCTTTACAATAACTTGATTCTTTATAGGTAGATATAAACTAGGTTAACAATCAGTTAACAGCACTATACTCTATACAATAACCTGATTCTTTATAGGTAGATATAAACTAGGTTAACAATCAGTGAACAGCACTATACTCTATACAATAACCTGATTCTTTATAGGTAGATAAAACATACCTATATGTAAATTAGTTTCCCTGTGTGGTCTGCACTGACTTGTATGTGTCTCACCCAGTCTTACTAAAGCTGGTTTGCTACAATAATAAAATTCAATAAAACATATTACTTAATTAGCTACTTGAAAGTTAATTCATTTTCGTTAAAATTTTGTTCATTCAGGTCTAAGGTTGTTCTGGTGTAATTTCTAGTGCTTCTTTTTTCAAAAATTCGTAAGGGTTCCGCGGAACCCAGTGTCTCGCCTATTTTTGCTGTAAATCACAGGCTCAACAACAATGAGGAAAAAAATCAATAAAAATATTCCTCTTGTTACTATTTTATGATTGTAAGAAAATCTAAGTCCATTTAAAAGTAAATTACAGAAAAAACGAAGTAATCTTTTTACAAACTTTACTTCTGGATACAATCTTATGATCAAAAATAAGCTTCTGTCCAAGTTTGGTACAAACCCAGGATAGTTTAAGAAAGTTATTAAAATTTTAAAAACTTTAACCACAGAGTGAATGTAATGGTTCCCTGCAGAAAAACTAAGTCCATTTAAAAGTAAAATATGGAAAAAATGGATTTATTTATTTACAAAATTTACTTCTGGATACTATCTTATGATCATAAACAAGCTGCTGTCCAAGTTTGGTAGAAATCCAGTATAGTTTAAGACAGTTATCAAAATTTCAAAAACTTTAACCACAGAGTGAATATTTGTTGACGCCCGGACGACGCCGACGCCGACGGAATGTAGGATCGCTTAGTCTCGCTTTTTCGACTAAAGTTGAAGGCTCGACAATAAAGGAATAATTGAAGTTGATGTCCTCTGGTCAAAACTTTATCAAACTTTTATGTATAAACAAACATGTATTCAAATATTGATTAATTGATTGATTGTTGGTTGCTGAATGTCCAGTAGCAAATACTTCATGGTTGTTCAGGACGAGACCAAATTCATTAAGAAATAATTCATGGGGGGCTTGAACATATCATGATTTTACCACGGTTTGGCCCTTTTTGACAAATATTTTACCCTGAACAATAGCCAGTGGTAAAATGTCAGCATAAAATGGACAACCTGTGGTAAAATCACAATATATTCAAGCCTCGTTTGATTATTTCCATTCTTATAGGACAAATACAGAAACTGTTTTAGATGGAGATGCTCTAGTTGAAGGCAATATTTGCTGTTCCCATTAATAAACACACTATTAAATTGACGTAAAAGAATGGAGCAAACTGAATTAGTGAAATGCTTACTATTTACAATAACATGGATGAACCTAAATCATCTTGAACCTAAATGTCTTATATGTATGCAAAATGGCTTATATAAAACATTTTAGCATCGTTTGTTTACGTTACCTTGTTCTGATGATTTATGGTTCACAAGGGTGTATTTAGACAATATATGTATAGTGTCTTGAAATATGAAATTTATTTGTATGAGGCTTAGAAACGGGAAAATGCGAGGATCTACCGAGCATTTTCCCATTTCGTGCCGAATACAAATAAATTTCATATTTCAAGACACTACACGTATATTGTCTTTATACTGAAATAAAAAAAAAAAAGTTAAAAATGAAAAAAACATATAACAAAAATTGTTAAAAAAAAGTGTTTGGAATTTCGCTCTTGGGGTACCATTTTGGGGTATTTCCCTATGAGCGTAGTCCAGGCGATAAGACATTGACATATTAAGGAATTAGAAAGGGAAAATGAACTTTATTAATGACATTTGATAATCATGGTATATAAATAACCAATTCCCCGTAAAATGCCTATATTCTAGATCTGTTGTCAACTTTCTATGACGTCGGGTAGCTCATTCATAAAAAAGCATATGACGTGGGAGTATGATCAGAACAGCCTAAAAAATATATGGATACTTTACCACGGGTGTGTACTCAAAGCTTTTGAAGGAAGTCATGTTAGAATAATAAATACAATAGGTATGGCAGTTGATAAAGGTCAACAGTTTTTTTTTCTCCATATTTTGGAACAGAAATTGTGATATATAACAGTACATACTGAGGTAATTTAGGTAGCACCAGTACTGTATTCTTAGCCTGTACAACATTTTCTTGAGCACCAGGGGGCCTCTTTCCTCCTTTTCTGAGTCCATCTAAAGCCTTGTCCATCATCATTTCCACAAAGTAGTTAATACAATCTATATAGGTAGCACTATCTACTATGGACTGATCAGGGGGCTGATCAAAGGTTACTGAAATAAAATGGAATAATGTGTTTAGATATGCTGTATAAAATGTCCAATGTGAACCTAGTTAAAATTTGAAAAAATACGATCTTACCAAATCTCCTTATTTTTATATTGTTTAACTAAAATTGCCTTCTCAATTCAATGAAAATATCTTCTCTTGATTCTAAATGGATACACTTTATTTGTTAATATTTCAAGGTTTTTAAATGTTTCTGTTATATATTGAATGCATATTATACTTTGTGAAATATGTTAAACCCCAAAAAATGCTTTGCAACATCTGCAACCAGATCTACCATAATGGAGGACTTACCAGTTATGCTTGCCCTGTCAGGTATAGTAGTGACTGTATCTGTACTACCCTGTAATATAGACATTGAAGTATATACAGCTATCAAGTAAGTGATTTGTGTAAACTACAAATATTTAAATCTTTATTAGGTAAGTAACATGAAATGGGTAACGGTTCATTTCATACTGCTTATTCATAGAATAAAACTGACACAAAAAGTAACAAAGTAATAAACTGCAATAAATTGAATTATCTCCCCTGGAATGAAGTTTTTGTTATCTTAAAACAATTTCAACTAAGAAGGATTCTAATATCAGACCTAATAAATGAATTTACTCACATTAATTATGACTTGTTCTATGTTATACCAGATGTATATAAACTATGATATATTTTGTATTATGAAAAATAAGCATACCTTTCTAAGAATACCCTTACTACCCCGATTTAACTTTCCATGAATATTTTGTCCTTTCTTCATTCTCTCTATTGTATCTTCTAAATGAAGTTTGTATGACGTCATCCACCTAAAATAAAAATTATTTAATATGAAATAAAGTTAAAAAAAGAAAATCATTTCTTTATTAAAAACATAGTTAAGTTACATAAATAGTTTGATAGTCTCTACTGTTTTTATTAACTACATGATTTTTATTTCATTTCCTTTATTCATTTTCTAGCCCATGGATTCATATAAATCCAATATAAATACACTTCTTTTCAAATCTCACCTGTCTAGCCAAGAATGCACCATTTTTCGTAAGTCTGCTTTACGATCAGCCTCTTCCACATTCCATATATCCCAGGAATCTAATTCTTTGATAAAATATTTTTGTTGATCTTGTAAGCCACAAGAATTTAACATGTCCATAGTTGTTGCTCTGGAAAAAAGGATACAACATTGTTACAATATGAAACAAGAAATATTTTGGTGGATTTTTTTTTGTGTTGCTGCATTGACATTGATGGTTTTTTCATTGAGATGACATTATCAGTGCAAGTAGGAACAGAATAAAAAAATAGTTGAAAAATCAGGGATTATTTTTAAAAAGCAATTCTTTTTTATAGATTAACATTTAAAACTAGGGCAAACTATTTTCATCTGTTCCAGTGACAGAAATAACATCCAATTCAAAGTCTTGATATCATAATAAAAGTCCCAATTTAACACTTTAGTGCTCACTATATATGGAACAATAAGGTTTGATATAGTTGTCACAATCTACCACTTTAGACAATATATGGAATAATGTATAAATATGACAATACCTGACTTCTTTATCTCCATCCAGGAATTGCACCATCATTTCTGTGATAAAATCTTTATCCCTAATACCAAGTTTACTGAGAGCTTGTAATGCTGCCACTATAAATGACTTCTGATCCTCAACGAGACATGTTGGTGGATCCTTAGGACTATTTAACACTGAGATAATTGTCTTACTAACAGAATGTGCAGTGGGGTCAGATATGTTCTCCTGTGTATATAACATGGACAGAGAATCTGTGATCTTGGTTTTGAATATGTACTCTGCCACTCGTAACAGTCTACTTAACATTGTCATGAAGGTGTCAGCATTCCAAGGTTTAGGGAAAGTCTGTAAAGTAAAATACATCTTATGTTACCTACATAGTTTATTTATATACTCAATAATTAACATAATGTAAAAAACAATATTTTAATATAATATATGCTAACTATACAAGAAGAAAGGAATTAATAACCATATTCAATCTTATGAAGTAAATGTTTTTCTAAAGATATTATAAGATCTATGAGGTATGAGTGCAAATGTGACAACTCTTCATCCAAGTCATAATTTATAAAAAAAACAGTATAGGTCAAAGTATCCCTGTAATATAGAGTAAAGAAAACAAATAGATTTGAATGACTGGTTTTAAAGAAAGTTTTCTGCGATTTCATTTATATTAAAATGCAATATTATCATTCACACTTACACTATCAATGAAAAAAATATTTATCAAACAAATCAATGTGTATGGAGGGCTAGTGCTTCCTGTTCCTACTACTGTGGATTCATTATTATTCGTTGGGTACCAATTTTCGTGGATTTCGTGGGTACAGGTCAACAACGAAATCAAATGTTCAACGAATGACAAGTTTTCTAAATGTATGTATGCAGACTTTGGCAAAACCATGAAATCAAATATCCACGAACATGTGATTTTTCCTTCATCCAAGAAAATTGATACCCATGAAAATAAATGCATCCACAGTATGTAATTGTCATAACATTAAAATAATGATTGTAATGAAATAATATAAACATATGAAACTTACATTTTCATTACAATTGGGGAAGTATTTATCAAACCAATCAGCCCCCTGGAATTGAGTGACATAATTCGGCAGCGGTGTTTCTGGTCTAGGTGGTGTAGGTGTGCGTTGTCGTGGAGCGGATGGTTTGACCAATGGCGCTGGAGATTTAGCTCTCTCAACCTTTGGTTGTGGTGGTGGAAGTGTCAATGGTTTAAGTGGTTTAACTTCCCTTCTTGACGGTGGTTTAACAACTGGTTTAGGATCTTTTGGTGGTGATGGCGGTTTATTAAAGGATGATTCTTTAGATCTGATCGCCTCTGCCATCTCTGTTGGAGATCTTGGTGTGAGTGTGATTGTAGAGGCATCATCATCGTCCTGTCAATCAAAAGATAACACTCATTATGGTTGTACATATCTACATTATTCTAACTCGGAAACCTCTTTATTCATCTTTATATATTATATTATATTGAATTTTCCTTTTTTTTACTTTAATAGATAATGTCTTTATTTTAAAAAACCTAGCCTCTCTTATTGATATATATGAAATTAAAATGTTAAGCTAAACTTAAAATCAATTCTTTTAGCACATTTCTAGTCAAAATTATCTATATGGGTATTGGATGCATGAAAAGGAAAAGAATTCACTAATTTCTTGCATCACAAAAGGATAGCAAAACATACCTTTCTAGTTTGAATTGTTAAGTTAAGTTTATATGAAACTTTTTTAAAAACTGTATGATAAAAGAAACAAAGAATGATTGATACCTGTTGAGACGGTGGTTTAGACATAATGTCCTTGAACTTTGACATCAGTCCTGATGATTGACGACTACCAGTAGTGGGTGTGGCTAATTCCTTGTCTTTGTCAAACTCATGAACTGTGTCCTTCTTACTAAATGTTACTTCACGTTTGTTAGGAGACTTTGGCGAAGTGACAGAACTGTCTGATTTAATACTTTCTTTCTCTCCCCAGTCGTCGATTACGAATTCTAAATGTTGGTCTTCTGTTTCTTCTTCTTCTGCCGGTTGTTCTTCTACTTCCTGAAGGATAAAGGGAGGATAAAACAGGTATATTATTGAGGCTAAGTATATTTAACAAGTTTAAATGTTGTAGACCACATAAAGTTAAAATGTATTTAAACAAAAAGAGAATTTTTAGTTATTTCATACACCAAAATAACTGGTTAATTATTCAATAATCTGACAGACTTGACATTTATAAGTGATGACAGTTGAAATTTTCTGCTGGACAATTTGGAGTAAATAAAGGTTTGAAATATATATTCCTTGTTAAAGATAAAAAAGATGACACAGTAGTCTATTGATTATATATTCAGAGATTGAAAATGTCATGTTTGTAATTTTTTTGGGGGAAAATTGTTTTGTGATAAATTAGGCTACTAGTTTTCTCGTTAAAATTGTTTAATGTTTTAACCTACGGGTACTTTATGGTATGAGGGTTTTTTTTCATTGTTGAAGGTCATATGGTTGCCTTTTTTGCTTACACCCACTTTATTTAAACTCCTGTGTATAGTTGTTTTGTAGCCAATCATACCACATCTCCTTATTTTTATATAAACAAATGAATTCTACTTTCAGAACACCCTACCTCTTCCTCAGGTTCTGGAACCACCATCTTGCCGTCCTCAAACGTCGGAAGTTTCCAAGTATCCTTGGGAGGGGGAGGAGGTGGTGGGGGCCATAGTATCTTGGTTAATACAGAGTTAGGTACAAGCCCACTCTTAGCGGCACTACTTGTAGCACTCTCGTAGGCAGCTTGCAGTGGCTCTGGTGGGGTGCCCTGTGATTTCCTGAATGTACTAGATCTTGACAATGGTGGAAAGAATCCTGATGGTTCTCTTTCTGGCTTCCATGGTTCATCTTCTACAAAATAATGGTCATATAATGACAATTATGCATATATTTCTTCCTTATAACACTATACAACCTTAGTATGAAAAACCTCATTAGTATGAATTAACTACACACATTACATAGTGATAAAAATATGTATAAACCTCATCTAAAATATCATTTACTCTTGATGTTTAGAAGATACTGATGCATCCTTAAAATGTAATTTCAGAACTTCTAATTCAATGCTAGTTATTATGATTAATTAATGTGTAATGAATGCTACACATTACTCAATGAAGCATTACAAGTTCCATGGTTAAAAACTCTCACTTTATCTTCATTAGTTATTTTTTGGGCTTATAAATTAAAATTATTATTCCAGCATTAAGGATTGTCACTACTGGGATTTGCTAAAACCAAATGCAAACACTAGTTTCAAAATATACAGTCCATTCCAGAGGAATAAAAAATATAAGTCATTTTCTGTTTTTTATGTCTATTTTTCAACCCTTTATTTTTGGTGATAGCCACAATGTTATACCTCTTAAGTGACATCACTTAAATTTAAACTTGCTATGAGTTACACAATAAGTACCACTGGTGGAGCAGGTATGAATACAGATCAGGTTACTAGAGTTCAATTTCACCAGTCTTTAGTTTTCTGTGTGCCACTGGGTTTTATTTGTTTTTTGTCATTTCTTTTGTATATATATAGTTGTCTGTTTTCTGTCAACTCATAACTTTTTATTCTGTCTTTTGTCACCTTTTCTCCTTTTTATAAAGTAATTACATTAAAGGTGTGCGTGTACAAAGTGTTTGAAACAGTTATGTGTTGGAAAAATTTAGAGCATTATAAGGTCTACAGTACTGCTGAAAACAAAACAGTGTATGGTCACTATGGTGTCTTTATTTGAAATTAATAGGAAGACGAAACTTCATCAAATTTACTTAATCTAAGAAATGTTTTTAATTTGAGGTCTTCTCTTTAAAGTCAATTAAACCATTTGTATCTCATGTATTGTGAGGGCTTAGTTGAATCTCATGTATTGTGAGGGCTTGGTTGTATCTCATGTATTGTGAGGGCTTGGTTGTATCTCATGTATTGTGAGGACTTGGTTGAATCTCATGTATTGTGAGGGATTGGTTGAATCTCATGTATTGTGAGGACTTGGTTGAATCTCATGTATTGTGAGGGATTGGTTGAATCACGTGTATTGTGAGGGATTGGTTGAATCTCATGGATTGTGAGGGCTTGGTTGTATCTCATGTATTGTGAGGGATTGGTTGTATCTCATGTATTGTGAGGGCTTGGTTGAATCTCATGGGAAACAACAAGCAGAAAAATTCAAGAACCCAGAAGAAAAATAATAGAGTACTGTACCATCTAACTGCATGACTGCAAATATGTTACAATTATGATTAAGTACCAATACTAAATATATAAAGAATACAAGACAATACAAGACAATATCCATACAGCATAGTCATGAAAAAGGTTAGACTAAAGAGACATAAGCCTCACTAAGTAGTAAAATAATCAGATAGAAATAGGATCTATCTAAAAGCCAGGAATATATACATATATATGTGTGTGTTATTACTTACTGATTTGTAATAATGCTATAAAAGTTGAAATAAATTGTTATTATGGTACTAAGTTATAAAATCTTTATTGCAATAAGAGATCTTTTAAATCACTACTTATTTACTTTTTGCAAATACTTTTTTCAATTTTTTTCGCTCTTTAGCCAGATTTTTCATTTGAAATTTGCATAAATAAATAACTGATTATAATTATAAAAAGTTGGTTTACAATATAAGATTTTTTTCAGAATTGTTAGTATGAAAGCTTATTGTTAAATGTTAGACTGAAGAAGTATTTTTATGTCTGATTTTACAATAATGATCTGTTCAAATTAGAAATGATTTCAGTTTTCGACTTTTACAATTTCATTCACTTAAGATAAAGTTCCACAATGTATTTAGGCTCATAAGGAGGCCATTTTTACAAACAGATTTTTACAAAAATCCAGAAAAAATCCTCAAAGGGAGATAAATGTATCATATGCCAAAATCTATATTTCATGGTGTCACCAATAGCTTCAATCAAAGTTACTCAAAATTTGAATTTCAACAATTCTTTAAAGTTAAGGTTTCCCTCTACCCACAAATTCCATGAAAATTGGCATCCAAAAAATATTAATGAATCCATAGTATTAAATAATTTTTAGAGAGAATCAAGAAAGCAATGATAATTCCTATGACATCATAATGCTTAAAGTTTTAGAATTTTTATCTGATGCTTTTGTAGGATAGCAATAGAATTAGCATAATAATGATTATAATATATAACTAATATAGACTGTAATGTTATTATCAAAGTTAATGTTTACCTTCGTCTATTTCACCTCTCCTCAGATAATCACTGGCTGTATCAGATGGAAATGGGTCATCTGGTGGAATCTTTAAATAGAGACGAATACATAATATCTTGTTCCTAAATAACTAACTTGCAAAATGTATCAAAGATACCATACTTATAATTTAGTAGTCTCATTATTGGCACTGGAAACAAAGCAGTTTAAAGGTCAAATCATTTGCAAAGCTGAAGACCATTCAAATTTGAAAACAAACAAAAATCCCAAAAGTATGTAACCTATCAATCACTAAATGTCATCTTTCCCTGTGATATAAAAATATCAGTATTTAGAAAAAATTTACAAAGCCTATATTTTCTAAAAAGATACATTGATCTATATCCTTATTTTTCTTAAAACATCATAAGTTAAAAAGTTCTGATAGATTTTGCATGAAATTTAAAAAAAACTTAATCTAGGTTTGTCATAAAACTTACTGTTAATCTAAGTTTGTCATAAAACTTACTGTTAATCTAGGTTTGTCATAAAACTTGCTTTTAATCTAGGTTTGTCATAAAACTTACTGTTAATCTAGGTTTGTCATAAAACTTACTGTTAATCTAGGTTTGTCATAAAACATCTTCATGTAGTTTTTAAATGCTCTATCTTGTTCTTCCTGAGTCATCAGCTTTGGTTTCTTGGCAGCAAATTCACCTTCTCTAATTTTCTGTAGTTCAGAATCTCTCTTTGATAACACAGCAAAAGCTGCTTGTTTTATCTTCTTTTCTCTAGTTACCTCTTCCTCCTCCTCGGGAGTAAGTTTGTCCTCAAAATGATCATATCTACAGAGAAAGTAATTAATATGTTGGACTTATTTGCCAAAACATCTAACATTTAGTAAACAATTTGTAAATTCCATTAAAACATTAATATACACATTGCTTAGCATACACCCGCTGTTAACTCAAACTATCCTTTCTTTTTATATTGAATAAGTAAACAGATTGAAGATTCAAATTGGTGGATCTGTTCAAGTGGACACACAAGAAGAAAACAGTCATTCAAGTACTTATATATCACATCATTTGAATTTTCTGGATTTTACCATTTCTAATAAAGGGAAATTCCTAAAAGCATTTTACATTTGAAATTTATAAAGTTTTTAAATATTCGTTTCATAATTTGATACTTACTTGAATGATGAATGTGATTTTTTTATTCTGGTAAAGTCTCTTTTTGACAGTGTCTTTAGCTTCAATGCATCAAATGGTAAAGGTTGTTCTTTCTTTGGTTGGGCAAACTTCATAGAAACCATCTTTAATCTGTATCCTTTAGGTAGGTCTGAAAAGTAGCAATATTTCTGTATTTCAACATTGCTAGATATTTGTATCGCCCCAGTCACAATGACTGTGAATATAATTGAGACATGAATTCAAAGGTAAAAAAATAAAAATAGTTAAAAGCAATCCAGCACACGAAACTTCTTCTTCTTAAACTTCAAAGAAAATACAATGTTATGTTCAGTTCTCTTAATTTCACTTATAAAATGTAAATTTGACATTCAAATGTAATCTAATATCTAAGGAGACTATTTTGTTTAAAACTTAGTTTAATCATATTTATTTATAGTGGATTGGGAAACAAGTTTTGCAACTTATATTAATCCCTTTCCACTTTGGGGGTGCGAGTGCTGCCTTGTATTTGAAACTTACAATGTTGATGAGGGATAAGGTACAAGTGGTTTCCAATGCCAACCAATAAATCTCCCTTCTCACTACAGAACCCTAGACTGTATGGCATAGTCTTCAACTTAAGTAACCTATAAATAGATAAATACATTAGTTAGATTTATCGTAAGATACATGATAATAAGTTATCATTAACCTGATAGGTAATGTTTCAAATTTCAGACACCAGAGCAATAAAAACTTGATAGCAATTTTCTTATTCATACCATCTATACCAAAACTTTAGTCTGAGGGCAATCTAACAATAGTATCTTGATCAGTTGACCTTAATCTTTTCAGATAGATATAGTTCCATAAATACAAAAAGAGGCTTCATCCTTGAGACACCATGATACTTAAAACTGGTACCTGGTCAGCTGATTTTCATCAAAACATACTTCCCGATACTCAAGTCTCTAGGCACTCTAACAATACTTAGAGTTGATTTTCATCATTCCAGATAAAAAAGGGTTCCATCTATATCTCCCGAGGCTGAAGTCTGAGGTCACAGTGACATTACTAACCTTATTAATTGATTTTCATCATTCCAGATACGTATGGTTCCATCCATACCTCCAGAGGCATATAACTTAAGCCTGGGACAACTTGTTAGACCCGTTATAGAATCATTGTGGTCCTCATCTGGAGAATGGTCAAATCGATCTGCAAATAACAATTCACCTCTGTTAATTAGTGTCTCATGACTGTCAAAGATTATATATTAACTTTAAAAATCATACATTTTAAGTAATAGTTCTGTAAATGATTATAGTCTGTTCAATAGAATGTCTTCCCATGTTAAATCAAATCATAACATCAGAACATTTCTGGATACATTTTTTCTGTGACAGATTGTCTTTCCATTTTTTGGTAGCAAATTAATATTATTTCAATTCATATTTATTTCTTAAAAAGTTCCATGATTCTAGAAAAAAAAATTGATTATCTTTATAGAAAAATTTATTACTATTGATTTCCAAATCTAAAAATTTAACATTATTGCTGAAAAGATCACAAATACTTGTAATTCAATTGTTAAGCAAAACATATATTACAACAAAATTATACATATTATGATATATATCAGAACTGGTTAATTTTCAAAATCAATCATTTCATATATAGAAGCATTATATACAAACAGTATGCACTTATCAAAATAAAATATTTTCGATGAAAACATCATTTGACTGTAATAAATAAAACGAATCCACAATCTTTATCAATGCCTGGGTCAAATATCCCAAAACTTTTGCTCTGTTCACAATGACACCACAGTGCTCCTAACAACAATCACAGAGAGGTAAGATGCTTGCTTTGTCAACAGGGAGCAAAATGGTGCAGATAGAAGAACATGTACACTACCAGAATTGATGTTTAGGTTAAAATAGTCAATGACCAAGGGCAGCTAGAAGCTGTTGGAGAATTTCATAATCCTGTAGGTATTTCACTTGAGGAGATGACCATATAGCTTGCCAGTGTTCCTGCCAAAACCTTCCTTACCACATAAAAAAAATAAGAAGAAATTTTATCCATAAGCAGAGCTGTCTTACATTCAAAGATTTTGTATTGTCGCCTGTTGTAGCTAAATAGTAAACAGTTCTACATCAATTAAATACTAATTTTTAGGGGGTGAGGGATTTTTTGAGAGCACATAAAAATGTTCCAACCACCTGCAACACAATTTTCTTACAATGACAAAAAAATTACAGACAATTTTCCATTATATTGAGACACTGAGAAATGGTTTCACAAGGTTTAATTATAAACAAGTGAAACTGCAAGCTACTGCTCACTGATGATACCCCTGCCACAAGTGGATAATTTTAATAGTGTAAAAATATGCAAGTGTTCCGTAAACAGGAAATTGTCGAGTGATGAATCTGAAAACTCATCAGACGGTAAAGCTGACTTATATAAACCCTGCAATAAAATTTCAGAAATCTTTATATTGTGGTTCCTGAGAAAAATGTGAAGAAAATTATTCAACGGACAGACCAGAATGACAGACTGGCGGATGGATGGATGGGTGGACAGACAGAGGTGAAACAGTATACCCCCCCTTTTTTTAAGCGGTAAAGCAGGGGTATTATTATAAATATTCATATCATGTTCCAATCAGTTCCATGTCTATTATTAAATTTGCTTTATTGCAGTTAAACTCCTGCTCTGTTAATGCATTAAGAAGTCAGAACTTCCCATCTTAGCAATTTGAAACACACATATTACATATTCCATGTCCCCAAAACAGTATTATCCAACCTGTACCTTAGGCCACATCAATTTCATTTTCAATATTTCTTTTGATTTTTGCTTTAGAAATTAAATTTGACATAGCATTCCTCAGTTTTAATCATTCTCAAACTATAATAAGAAAATATTAAAATAAAGTTTCTCCTTTATGTGTAGATGTTCTCTCTTGTTACATTTAAATAAGCAGTTGACATGTAGTTGTATTTTAGAATTTCCTGAAATTGATACAGGATAAAAATTATGATTTTGACCAAAAAAATAAAGAATGAGAAATGAATTTGTTGTGACCTATGTAATAACTTACTGTCTTCTTTCTCTGTCAGGAGAGTTTCTATAGGATATTAAAGTAAGAAATAAGACAGAAACCTAATGTTAAACAGAATAGACAGATGCAATGAACAAAATCTTACCATATGAAATCTAAATCCATGAATATATCATCTCACATACAATGTGTTCATCATTTCTGATTGAAAAGTTTCACCTTATTTTAAAAGTATATTTTGTGACAGTAAAACTGACAATTAAAACTATGAATTTTCTTTCAAATCTTTGTTTATGACAGTTAAATTTACAATTGACACAACCAAACATTTAAATTAAATGTAAGAATTTTCTTCTTCATTTTTAAAATTAATGTTGTTCATCCTATATCCAGTTTGTTTTTGTAGTATGGTCCATGAATACAATGGTGTTTGCTTGACATTCTATCACTAAGAAAGCAGTGAGATTGTGTTTACCCAGCCATAAAATACACCATTTTGATGTTTACATGGTATGAACAAAAGTGCAGATTCACATTGTAACTTAAAATAATTTAAGCAAGCAATATATCAGCCACAAATTACTACCACACAAGTAAAATATAAACTTCTAATTTTGGAAAGCCACACAAGTCTGATATTATAAAACAACTTGCTGAAACAGAGTCATCAATAGGATAATTCTAAATAAAATTTATATATCTACAAAGGTTCAGAAAGAAAAAGGCAGAACACAGAGACATAAACATTCAAAGGATAACATTTTGGAAGTAGAATCTATTTTTGAATGGTTTCTGATAATTTTGAATGTTTTTAGTAAAACTATATAGAATGGCCTACTAAATCCCTACAATTTCAATGTTCTACAAGTCATTATCCTTGGAATATCTACTTCATATAGTTGAGGTAAAATAAATCTGGCAAGTGCAAAAAGGTAACCTGTTTGATCTTTGGGCATGTTAAAAACTGAAAAGTGGAATAAAATATATTAAATTCAATGGACATGTAAATATGTGTAATTAACATATACTGGACTAATTACAAACAAAAACATTAAAATCCTCATGATTTTCTGACAGAACATCATTTTGATGTATAGTTCATTAAATAGAACACTGACAAGACCATAGCTATGTTTTTGTTTGTATATAATCCAGTTTATGTGCATTGGAATGACACAAGGATTAAGTGTATGTGTATATTCTTGTGTACGGGACCAATAACACATGTAAACAAATTCTTTGAAAAACAAAACAATGCATTCCTGTCATAAAACAAATGTGTAACATTCTTCTGAAGTAAATGCTTGAAAAGTAAAATCTTAAAACAATCTTTGAACCCTCAATTCAATAATGAATGCTTCATATGACAGTGTAATTTCTCTGTCTGTCATTATAAGAAAATGTGAAGAATAAAAAAATGCAGAAGATTAAAAAACATTAGTTAAATATAAAACACTGTCATTTATGTTGGTTTTTTTTTTTTAAGTCATAAGATGATTTTAAAAAATTTCCTGGTTCTATCAGTTCTATTGACTAAACATGGATTTTTCACATGCAATATACAGTATAACATATTCTAGGAGTGTTCTGGTTATAAACTACACATTAATCTGCTAATTTTCTGTATACAAATGATAGATCTTTGCTAAGATTTTGTTTTTCAGGCAAATACTCTCCAATATACAGACTGGTTTTCAAAAGTTGAAAATGATAGGTCAAGAATCATTTTGGGAATAAAATAAAAATTAGTCAATTCTGCTGTTCCTTCAAATGAAATCAGAATATCACAATATTACTAAAATTTTGAAGGTTTCTGAAAGCAATTCAGCAAATAATTATTCTGAATATTTACAACAGATAAGGTCTTTTTTTCATTCAACTTTTGAAAACCATGGTGGAACAAAGTTAACTCCCCTTTCTGACTTACTATTTATAACCTCAGCGGTTGCTTTTAAGTCAGCTTTCCCTTGCTGGTGAGCTAAATTTACATTACAGTATATTAATTTTAGTTCGGTTTACTATACATTATATATGTATATATTAAAATAATTTTAAAATTGGGGAAAATCATTTGGTGCTAACCAACTTCATATGTTATTAAAATTCTGTGAAAAAAACTATTATAATTCTTGCGCGTCAATAGAAGAGGTTCATTGAATATAATGTAGTTATAGGCTCTTTAGTTTCTAGAAAATACAACATATCTTTGAAAGGTTGTATTTTTAAAGAGAAATGTCATTTCAAGGTTTGAGTCAATCATGAATGATGCTATTTATAAATACCAGTTCAAATAGAATAACATTATTTTCTTTAAAAATCTATCTAGAACTTCTCAACTAGTATGAAGATGGTTAACAATTGTAGTTTAATTAAATATACTTATATATAGACATTACAAAAGGGTACTGTGGATCATTTATTTTAGTGGGTACCAATTTTCGTGGATTGAACAAATTTTACATTTTCCTGGACATATAATTTCTTTGTTCTGCAAAAGTCTGCATACAAGCCAATGAAAATTTTGCTATTCTTTGAACATTTAAATTTGTGGTTCACCTGTATCAAGGAAATTCAGGAAAATTGGTATCCAACGAAAAATAATGAATCCACAGTATATGATGCTTTAAATGTAAAATGCATGCAATACAGCAGTAATTATATATGCCCAATATGGATTACATATTTTGCTAAAATTTCTTTACTGGCTGTGCTTTTTCTTTTTATAAACTTGCACAACAAAATTTTTAAAAAACCCAACAAATACACTTTTTTTAACCCAAAATGAAAATCGGAAGACACAAATTTTTCATCAATTTTTTCCCCAAATCATACTGGAAGAAGTTAATTTGAAAGTAAACTTTTTACTTTCTAAAATGGAACTGATTTCTTTCTCAGAAATATGAATTCCAATTTAGGGGGGAACTGAATTTCTTCCTCAGAAACATAATTTTCTTCCTCAAAAACATGAATTTCTGTCCAGAGGGAAAGGTTACTTTTTACTATAGCTATAAGACTTACTTCTGTCCTTCAGATTGTATATGACTATACAGTACGTAGCTGTCGTCTGCTGTTGTAATGCTACACACAGATTGGTCTTCAGCATGGTCATGTGTATTGGAGTCTGAGCACAAAACAGAGGCTCCATTAAGGGAGCTAATGCCTCCTCAGCAAAAGGATATAACCTCCAAACTTTAATGAAGTTATCTGGAAAATAAATTCATATTTTGAAATGATACCATATATAACATATAGAGTACTGTGGATTCATTCATATTCGTTGGATACCAATTTTAGTGATTTCGTGGGTACAGGAGAACCACGAATTCAAATGTTCAACAAATAACAAATTTTCTAAAAGATTGAGTGTAGACTTTGCCAAAACCACGAAATTATATATCCACGAATATGCAAATTTTCCTCAAACCACGAAAATTGATACCGACGAAAATAAATGAATCCACAGTAATATGACAATATTTAAAACAGTTTCATTATACACCCACTTTTGCATTGTTGTAGGTTCAGTTCTCCTTTACAACACTTTTTTTATTCTGCTTAAAAATAATTCCCATTTTTTTTTTTATCTTGGTTAACAAAGCATTCTTTCATCTTGGAATAAATATAATCGCAGTGATAAACACCAATTCATCAGATCCGTTTATATCATTCAAATTCAAGAAGAGCTCTAATGGTGTTAGTATATTTTTTTTATCCCAACTTTACATAAGAACAAATTTATTTTGCATCGCTTATCTTTTATTTATAATTAAATAATTGGTTTGTAAAGGGTACTCCTACAAATAATTGCCTAGTTATATATTCTCACCCATGCCAGCAGAGATAACCAGATCTTGTTTAGAGTTGGCAATCATACTCAATACACCTTTAGATCCATGAGCCTAAAGAAAAAAACCAAGAAGTATGGCATTAATATATATCAATAATTAAGAGAACACAATTTTTCAAACTTTGTAAAATGTACTTTGCATAATACCTATCCTGCTATCTTCAAATATACCAATACTGTGGATGGACCTGTGTCACAAGGTACTTGGATGGAAAGTGATTAGTGTTACAGGTGCCAACTGATATTCAAATTTTGAAAGCAGCCATTATGAAACCTGATCATACATTTAATTAACAAGAATGTGTCCCCAGTACACTGATGCCCCATCCCCACTATCCTTTTCTATGTTCAGTGGATTGTGGAAATAGGGGGAAATCTTTAATTTGGAATTAAAATTAGAAAGATCATATCATAGTGAACATGTGTACTAAGTTTCAAGTTAATTGGACTTCAACTTCATCAAAAACTACCTTGACCAAAAAACTTAAAGTTTAACCTGAACTGGGACAGACAGAAGAATGGACGGACGAACAGATTAATAAACCAACTGACAGACAAATGAACAGACAGACAGAGGCACAGACCAGAAAATAAAAAGCCTATAACTGGGGCATAAAAAAAATCTTACATCAACTTTAAATGTCACTTTTCCTGTAATCCAATCAAATACACAAATAGATCCGTCTTTCCTTCCTCCAAGCAGGAGAGTCTTATTATGACTTTTCTTGGACTTTTTCTTTTCTTTTTCTTCTTCTTCCTCATCCTCATCATCACTAGCATCTTTCTTGATGCTTTTTGTTGCTAGACCTCGTTTAAATGCAGCCCATACATCAGTATCAAAGTCAGGTACATACTCATACACTAGTAAATAGTTACAGGCCTCTGAAAAAAATTACATCAAATATATTAAAAGCAAATACATAAACAATATCCTTAGTATCATACTCATACAATTGAATAATAGAAGGAAAGCCCCTCCCCCCTTTTCCCTTTAAAAATGAAGAGGATCTTACAAAACTTGAATATAAAAAAAGATGTGGTATGGTTGCCAATGAGACAACTCTCCTCAAGAGACCAAAATGACACAGAAATTAACAACTATAGGTCACAGTACGGCTTTCAACACTCATACAGTATAGTCAGCTATAAAAGGCCCAGAAATGACAAATGAAAGATTCTTTTGTGGCAACAGACAAGTCAACTTTTTTTTTACCATCAGCAACTTCATTGTACAGAGAATTGAAAAGTTTGATTTAAATATTGAACCATCTACCGCTCAAATTCTAATTGACAAGGATTGTTAAATAGTGAACCATCTACCATTGAGGAAATTTCAATCTATATGAAATATTGTTTCACATTTTGACCTTGAGCATAGTTGAAATGCACATGTGATGCAGAAAGATGGATGCCTTTACCATTTATGATTTAAAGTTGATGAAATCTTTCGTGTAATAATTATTAATATGAATATTAATATAATAATGACCACAGCATATTTGATGCTAGTACAAATCTGCCTGATTCATCGGTCATTATTCAGTCTTCACAGTCGGTTCCTGTTACTATATACAAATAGCTTATGCCATTGCTGTTTCATGATTATTATATTGAGACATTCTCTACAGCCAAAACAAAATAGCTCTCACACTTATGAAGATAAAAATGTTCTACTAACCTTTTGGGTTCTCACATTTCCAGGTGTTAATAATTCGACAAGGATTTGTATCTGTTTTACTCTTTATAATGTCTCCATTGTTTGTAACAACAAACAAATCATCTGTAAAAAATATATAAATCATATACTATAATATTCTTTTTGATACTTTCTAATAACATATCAATGTGGCATTTTTTTTAATGTCATATACTTTAGGTGTTTTTCATAATATAATTACATTTTCTTGCGTTTCAAGAATGGCGGGAAACATTTGTATTAACAATGCTTAAGATTTTTCTAACTTAGTCTTGTGAAAATTTTCATGTGCAAGAATTTATTTTAAAAGCCTTCACTTTTAACCTGACAGTCGTAGTGTCAAGTTTTCTAGCTGTCTGGGTTATCGGCAATAAGTCTGTTGAATCATCAATTTTCGTGGGTATCAATTTTTGTGGATTGCTTAAACTTGCATTTTGGTGTATATTTGATTTCATGGTTTTGCCAATCTCTGTATGCAAAGCCTATTGAAAATATGTTATTTGTTGAACATTTAAATTTGTGATTCACTTTACCCACAAAACACATGCAAATTGGTATCCAACGAATAATAATGAATCCACAGCATATTGTTTTGTTTTATCTAAGCCTATGTTCTTTTGGGAAAGAAGTAAATGTAATACCAGTAAATATATTTATATACCAAGAAGGGTATAATCAGCTCTCTTAAGACTACAGTATAACATGATGTATCAATAAATTTAAAGGCAAGATCACCAATTCTTCTAGGAAGTATAAAAATTTAGTTTCTAATTCTGGAACATGGCCTATAAAAAGGTGTTTTCCTTTGAAAAGTTTGAGACTTGGGAAATCTAAAATCTTATTTAGCCTTTTTAAAGTTATTTATAACTTGTCAACTCTACGGGAGATTCAAAGCTTGACTTTCAGTATCCTTGAGTACTGTATGTTGACTTCTAGATGCCTAATTTTGGTTTAATATCTACACATACAGTTTTGTAAATATTTTTCCTACTTTCATATAGATGTTTTTCTATTTATAGTTTTTTGAATGCATTGCCCAGTTGTCCTAGTGTCATTTGAGGGAAAATGTTATAACAAATTGCGACATAAAGATATTTGCTTTGAGACATTTATTCATTAAGGAAAAGGAAAACGCATTAATTGGATGATTGTGTATTGTTTATTTATAAAAGTACAGGCAATATACCATACCATATTCTATAGAATAGGCAGCATCGACTACTCCAATTTTAGAGTCCAATAACAAAGTAGTTATGACATCTCCAGTAGGTGGCGACACAATCCTAATACTGCAGTCATGGCTGACTATTACAGATCTGACGGGATGAAAGGGATGGGAGGTGTGTTTGATACTGACCACTCTTTGTCTGAAATAAATAAAACATAAATATAAATCTGTATGACCAGACATAAAATTGTAAATGGAAATGAGGGATGTGTCAAAGCGACAACAACCCGACCATAGAGCAGACAACAGCCGAAGTCCACCAACTGGTCTTCAATGCAGTGAGAAACTCCTGCACCCGGAGGAGTCCTTCAAACATAGAATCAATACCATGTGACACACCAACATGTATACCATCAGACAAAATAAGATGTAAGATGTAAGATGTGAGATTTGATATTATTATTCTCTTTCACTGTAAAAGAATTTAGTGATATCTCTTACAGTCTTATCCTTCAAATCCTTATACAATGTGAAAATAAGTAAAGCAACATTCCATCAATAAACATTATGAGTACACCAATTATTGACGAAGAAACACTGTTAGACAAAATTAAATTCAATGTTAAGTAATGTTAATGTTGGTTAGTAGGGTCACTTTAATCCAAGTATCTTGTTTGCTGTTAACTAAAGTTTCACAATATTTTGTTTAAGAGTACAATTTTACTTACAATATTTCCAAACATAGATATCAGAGAGATCGTCAATATGTTTACATACTCTCTTACAGAGTGTATGTTATACAGATTGTTGCATTCATCAGACCTTTGGTAATTATGTGAACAGATTTTGTACATTTACTAGAGAAATGGTGTTTCAGTTTTACTCACCCTATAGCAGTGTGTATGTTAAATAGATGTTGTATTTTCCACATATCTACATGTGTCCCAGACCAGGTTAGAAACTTATCGTAGTTCAGTTCTGTAGCCATACCCTCCGGTGTCTCATCCACCTTGGCTCTGAAGACAAAGAAATCAATCCTCATTTACCACAATTTCCTTCATACAATTTCTATTTCTTAGTGATAAAAAAAAATTTAAAATAATTATTTATGGCAGATTTTACAATAAAAAGGAATTATTGTTTTTGTGTATCCATCAAAAAAGCAATTGCTGAAACTGTGAAACAGACTGTGTAATGGAGTAATGCATTATGTTATTGAATAAAATGTGTCTTTCTGAGTAAATAAAAATAAAAATTACTCTGTGTTTGTGTTTTTTGTTGGAATTAGAGGGTTTTCAATTTCAAAATATTGGACATGGAATAGACATCATGACCTACTTTACTGACATCCAGCTTATTTGGAGTGGAATTTTGAAGTATTATTTATAAGTGGAGCCTAATAACATGGACTTATATTTTAATAAAAAGTCTTCTTTTGTGTTTTACTCATAACTTTAAGGCAGATTTTTATTGGTAAAGGCTAAAAAAGGTAATTTAATAATATTGTTGCTAACGTCACGTCTTTTCCGTCCATTGTGGTATGTCACAATCGCAATTTTCTTGTTGGTTCTCAGACAGCCAATTGTAGTTATTTTTATCCTGGGTTTTATAAATAATTGAAAATAGCAATCATATTAAATTTGGATGACGTAAGGGGGTCAAAGGACTTGAGGAATCAATATCATTGGCTGTTTTATTTTTTGCGAACGTTACTGCTCTAGGTTTCCGTCCAAATCAGTGTCACGTGAGCAACATATATTTAGATCTGTAACTCTCCTGTATAGGAGTTACGATATCGCCCTTTGCAGAAATAGATTCGGAGTCAGTTCCTTCACATGATGGGGAAGCAAAAAAGGCAAGTTGTATGTAATATCGTTACAAGAGGACCTGAAATGTATTCCGTCCATCAAAAAGACATTCGCAACAAAACGTAATATCATGATAGTAGATGTTGCTAATGTTACTATTACGAATTGGTTTCTTGTGTATTCATTTGATATAAAGTACACCTGCAAATGACATTCTGTATATTTAGAAATTCTAAACCAGATTGTACAATTTTATTACTCCAGGCATATATTAAACATCACTGTTTGCATACATTTTAACTTTTAAAGATGTTGTTGCTCATGTGACATGTCCAAATGTCGCTAACGTTACTATTTTTTTGGTTTCTTGTGTATTCATTTGATATAAAGTACACCTGCAAATGACATTCTGTATATTTAGAAATTCTAAACCAGACTGTACAATTTTATTACTCCAGGCATATATTAAACATCACTATGTGCATACATTTTAACTTTTAAAGATGTTGTTGCTCATGTGACATGTCCAAATGTTGCTAACGTTACTCATTTTTGTCTCCGTCACGTTAGCAACATGAAAGTAGGAGACAGAACACAATACTGTAAAATCTGCCTTATATAAATTATTTTCCTGCAGAGCTAAGACCTTCTTTTTTTAAATTTCTAATACTGTGGTCATATAATTATTCATGGGAAACCAATTTTTTTTTCGTGAATTCCATGGTCACCCGAGAACCATAAATTTTACTGTCAAACAAATTACAGATTTTCAATAAGAATGTACATGTATGCAAACTTTGGAAAAAGCAGAAAATCAAATATAAAATTTCCTGAATCCAGGAAAAAATGGTACTGACGAAAATAAATGAATCCACATTATTCTACTTATAGTTGTTTCACTTTCATGTTTTATGATTTAAACTAGTGCATGTGAATCTTTGAATCAGAGCTGTCATTCATAAGTGTAAATTTAAATATCATTTTTTTATAGATTTATCACTGAAAATTATAAATTACCTGTCCATTTCATCACAGGAATCTAAGTTCCAGACACGTACAGTCTTATCTTTACTGGAAGACATGATTGCAGGGCCTTCTGGGTAAACTGCTAATGATGTGACTGACTGAGTATGACCTACAAATACCATCTGTAGAAACCATTCTTTACTGTCCCATACTTTTACTATAACAAAATAAAAGGATTTATGTAATATATCAATACTTCACCAGAGAGATATCTAAATTCCATGTGTTTTAATATGGTATTTTTTTTCATTGGTTTTAGTTCAGTATTTCCCTAAAAGGGTATAAGTAAACTTAAGTTTCTGTTGCAATTTTAGTATTTACATAATTTCAAAATTGTGTTTTTACTTAGATTATTGGATTTAAGAATACAATTATTCTTCAAGAGCTTGCTAGATTTTGTGCTGTGAAAGATCTGAAAAAACATGTTTACCCTGCTGCATTTTTGTGCATGTCTCAAGTCAGGAGCCTCTGGCCTTTGTTATTTGTTAGTCTTGTATGAGTTTAAGTTTTAGTTTCTTGAGTATATTTCAGAATTTAGTATGACGTCCATTATCACTGAACTAGTATACATTTTTGTTTAGGGGTCAGCAGAACCACACCTCCAGGTATGGGTGTTTCTCACTGCATTGAAGACCTATTGGTGGCCTTCGGCTGTTGTCTGCTCTTTAGTTGGGTTGTTGTCTTGTTAACACATGTCCCATTTCCATTTTCAATTTTAGAGTAAAACAAACTTACTTGACCCATCAATAGCAGCTGTTATCAGATATTTTAGAGGATTGAAGTATGTTAAAGCTGATATTTCTCTTTCATGTAGATGGAGTCTTTGGTCAACTTCTTTACCTTCAAACACATTGAATATCTGAAAAGAAAATGAAAGTTTTATACATTTGATAATTGATAAGTAGTAATTCAGGAATAAAAGTACTGTAGTTGAAGAGTTGTTGCCGGTAATTTAACAGTGCAAATGCAATGACACAGACAACGTGTAGCTATCTTATTGACATAGATATACTCCATATGTTTTTTTGTTCATATGCTATACATACTTAGCCTTGATACTCACAATATTGTAAAGTTGGAGACTTATTTACCAGGTTTAACAACATGAGCAACATGATGGGTGCCATATGTAGAACAGGATCTGCTTACCCTTCCGGAGCACTCTGAGATCTCCCATTAGTTTTTGGTAGAAATTGTGTTGCTCAGTCTTTATGATGTTTCTTCTGTACTATTATTTGTCTGTTTTTCCTTTTCATTTTTAGCCATGGTGTTGTCAGTGTATTTTTTATTTATGAGTTTGAATGTTTTTCTGGGATCTTTCACCCCTCTTTTTTTAAGTTTCTGAGAAAAAAGAAATTTATTTCATATGAACCTATATTATTGACACCCTATTTAGGATTATATTCATTTCAAAGAATACAATACAAGTAATGGGTTGTGCTAGTTATTTCAGCTTATTTGGTATACTTACATTACTTTAAATTAAGAGAAAAAAAACATGAGGAAGGCAGGTGTCCAAGCAAAAAGATTTCTTTTGGGTAAATATTGATATTTTATAATCTAGGGATAATAACTTACCACAACACAATTAACATATGAGGCATAACACTTCTGTGCTCTACTGGCAAATAACTTACCACAACACTATTAACATATGAGACATAACACTTCTGTGCTCTACTGGCAAATAACTTACCACAACACTATTAACATATGAGACATAACACTTCTGTGCTCTACTGGCAAATAACTTACCACAACACTATTAACATACGAGACATAACACTTCTGTGCTCTATTGGCAAATAACTTACCACAACACTATTAACATATGAGACATAACACTTCTGTGCTCTACTGGCAAATAACTTACCACAACACTATTAACATACGAGACATAACACTTCTGTGCTCTACTGGCAAATAACTTACCACAACACTATTAACATATGAGACATAACACTTCTGTGCTCTACTGGCTGTATCTTCCAGTATCATATGTTTGAAGGGAATATATTTTCTAGTTTCTTTGTCCTCTTTAAATCTTGTCTTAGTCATTTTCCTCGGTATAAGATGTCTGGCTCCATACCGGAATGCCCAACTCTAAAATAACAAGACAATGCAATTAAAATTTCCATTTAAAAAAAGAATTTAATCAATTACAAAACTGAGTTTCCAAGCAATATCAAACATAATTAGTGAGCTGGCAGATTTTCTTAGTTATCTTTTACTGGTTCTAAATTAGAAATAAACAGGTTTGGATGAAAGTTGATTGTTTAAATGGTCACAACATGAAACATAAAAAACAATTTTAGGCTAATGTAGGCTTTTTCCTTCACAATTGATATTCTGAACCAAATTGCCTAGAGATTCTGGTGCAGAAGATAAACAGAAAAAGAAAAGCATATAAAACTTATACTAATTATTTCATAAATATATACCACACAAAATCCTGGACTGAATGTGATTATCTCCCCTGTACTGTTGTTGTAAGTGGCCAAATCTATCTTTGAGGGTACTCTGGCTTGTGAAATAATCTCAAACTCATCATTCATCAACTAAAAAATAAAATATAAATGTACTTGTTTCCCCTGTATTAAAAAAAACGTAAATGAAAACATTTTGGTGATGTAAGGAGTATAAATGATAATACTATGTATAAAGATAGTGTCTATGTTGGTTTTTATGAGACGTTTAATCAATTCTTGTACTACAGAATAACCACTTACAAATAATTCATCCTCTCCTTTCTTCCATCCAACGAACTGTTTAGTCTCTCTACAGTACATTATATTATCCATTGGTTCCTCAGGGGCAAACATGTTCTTATCTGGTTTACGACGTCCATCCTCTAAAAACATTTCTACCACTTTACCATCAGTAGTCAAGTACTCCTGTACAGGAAGAGAGCGTAGTATTATATTTAAAAACATTTTTAATAATATTGTACCACTGATATCTACATTTATGAACTATAAAGATATAATCAGTGAGAAATGTAAGCATATATTTTGGTAAATGATAATGAACTACTAGTATTATGGTATGAAATATAAAGTTTAATTTTAATTATTTTGCCAGTTTTCTCCACAATATTTTCCAGTAGCACCTTTGGATATCAAAACATGTTATGGCACTCTTTCTCTGAAATTATGATGTATTATTTTTTATAACTACATATTTATAACAAATTCTATTATAAAATTAATTCAGATGTATATATATGTATCAAATTTATTGAATAAAGATTTTAAATAAAACTTTGAATAATTGAAATTCAACCGAATTAATGGTATGAAGATTCTATAAGCTCCCACAGAGAATAATGTGAAATTTAATCATAAAAACTAATAATGTACCTGTGCTTTAAACTTACCTTTCTTTCTTTTATGAAGATAACACATTTTAATTTTGTCTGGTGATTAATTTTTCTATGGTGGTGCATTCCATGTGAAATATTGACTTGTTTAACATCTGATTCCACAGCAGCTTGTGTTGCCTTACGAATGGTGTTACGTAAAAGTTTCCAGTAATTTACAGCCTTCTGTTTCTCCTCTGTTCTGGCTCTTTCTCTGAGGAGGAGGATGTTCTTGCTGAGGTTTCCTTCACTCTCAACTTCTTCAGAGAAGTTGTTAATGAAACGAGTTAAAGAGGACGTCATGTTGGGCTGTTGTACTTTAACCTGTAGGATATAAATGAGATTTGTTTAGTATAATGAAGTCGGTCCAATGATAAAAGCTAAAGATTTCATTCTTTCAACTCTTCTTAGGGCTGTTCTTTCTTCAAAATATGTGTGAGACATCAACATGATGAACATGACGGCTAATATACCTTTATATCGCCATTATTGGACATCACACAGGTTCCAGTAAAATTTTGACATCATAATACAAAATATCTGATGCCACAATGGAAAAATGATTGTTGTATGATGTCAAAAAAGTCAAAAGTTCAAGCATGCCAAATTCTCCGGTCAGCCAGGAATAGCGATAAGGTGTATACCTTAAACCCATGTTTTGTTCCATTTCGCAATTCTTTGTAAAACATCATAAAGGAGCCGGGTTTCCTTTATTTATATAGTACATGTAACTTATTATATAGTTACTTACAGTATAGGATTCATAAGGTTTTGTTTCACTAGTCTCATAATTTAATTTTTTCTATTACAGTTGTGTCTGTGTCCTCTGTTTATCTTAAAATAGGGCAATATGGTTCATTTATGATTACCCTCTTTTACTTTAGGGGTCCAAACCCATAAGAAGCTATACTAAACTATTTTTAACCTCAAACCTTACCCTAACCCATATCTAAAAATAACATTAGCCCTAACCCTAACCTAAAACATCCCTAACCTAACCATAACCATGAATGCCACTTAACTCTTAAGGAGAGGGACCCTTAAAGTAAAAGGCCAGGTTAGGGTAAGCATGGTAAGGATTCCAGAAAAGGATAGTTTAGTACAGTTCTATAAAGGGGGTTTCATTGGGGGGCTCTGATCCCGGATCCCGCTTACGGTTTTGTCCGATTCCCATATCCCGCTTACACTATGTAAGTAAGCATTCTCATTTTTTGGTCATTTCCCAGGTATCGCAAGACCTCATTTCCTGTTTTCATGACACAATAATATGGCTTTCACATGTCACGCTTACAAAATATCGGCAATCCCGCGTCACGTTTAGACCCCAATGAGACCAACTATAAAGGTTAGGACATTCACTGTTAGATAGATTATGTAATTATCCTTACAGCTTTTTCCTGAACCTAGTCCTGGCTGAAGTTCAAACACAGGCCTTTTTTTTTATTTAAGGTTTCATGATGCTTTAGGATTCAACTATGGCTATGGTTATGTTAGAAGATGTGCTAGGCTAGGATTAGGTTTGAGGGATAGGGTTGGTTTTAGAGTAACTACGCCTTTTTCATATATTACAAGTTATATGCGTGTCAAAACTAAAAGAATGGTAAATATTGTGGTCCTTCTTATAAATAAAAAAAAATGTAATGCTCTTCAATCTTCCATTCATTATGCACACAAACTGTACCAAAACATAAGAGTATTTCAATTAGTTTCTTTCACAAAAGACCTACTGTTTAGAATGTTAATCAATAAAACATTGTTGCATGTGTAAAGACTTCAGTGTAACCTAATTTGATGAAAGTGTAAAAAATGTTGTTTATCCGCCATTTTATCACTAAGGACAAATTCTCGTTGTAGTCTCGTACAAGGCGAGAAATACTATCTGAAAAATAGTATAAAAACCGCTAAGATATGTAACATAACAATGACCGATAATATAACATTTGCTAAAGTTGGGACTATAAGACGGATAATATTACAGTATGTCTTATTTTGTACAAGACCAAACAATATTTTTTACAAAAAAATATTGAGCTTCCTCTGCAATGAAGGTTTTGAATCAATAACAACTCTATACAAATGTGTAATACCGTAGCACTGTTTTTTAAAGATCACTAATGGGGGGTCACTAATGTTTATCGAAATACTTATTAAAACTCGAATTTCTACTGAGTATTCTGTCCGCTAGGAAATACTATGTAAGCACTCTTTACCAGAATTATTTCGGGTTGAATCACTTTATTTTGCTTTTTGTTTGTTTGTTGACGTTTGAAGTTGAAAGAAATCACTGTGTAAGCAAAATGAAATCTTTGATATAGATCACTGTTTACAATTTTAGGTAAGACCAGTTTTATTTAGTTACTCAATTTACGGTGTATTTGTTACAAGTTTAGTGTTTGTTTGGCTGCGCATGATGTATGAATTCGCAACAACATGTCCGATAACATTGGGGACGTTGAATTTGATGTCGCATGAAGAACGAGTTACTATGCGGTGTTGGATTTGCTCATCAATTCAATTCGAAAGGCCGTTCGTTACGGTGACCTATATTTTTTATTTCTGTGTCATTTTGGTTTCTTGTGTAGAGTTGTCTCATTGACAACCATACCACATCATCTTATTTTCATATATAAGTACAATTATGAAGTCTAAAAATACAATACAGTTATCTCCTAAGTCTAAGCCGATATCTTATACAAGAATACCGTTTGATTGTTTTTAATAATATGACTAACTAACACATTATCTGATCATAAAAATTTCCTTAATACGGTCTGATATTTGGCAAATTTTGAGTTTTCTTAAAACAAAAATATATGAGGGTATATTTCTTTAAGAAAAAGTAAAGGACATTCTTAACAAAAACAAAAGCGATGTTTGATTTGACGCTAGATATTCTTGTTCGGGTCGCATGCAAATCAACAGATGTCATAATTCATAAAGTCATGGTTTTATGGAGTTACTTTTACAAATTGTGACTTGGATGGAGAGTTAATTGTCTCATTGACACTCATACCACATCATGCTTCTTCAATCCATTGGAACTATATTTAATATTTGTAGTATGTTACCCCGGTTCAAATGTAAAAATCAAGGATATAGGTAAAAACATGGACGCTCTTTTCTAACTTGACAGATGTCAGTATGTAATGTGTAACCTTGGCCAAATACTTCTTATACGTTACGGTATGACACAGTGTCACATCTTGTTTAATATAAGTACTGTGTGCCAACAACAATAGTACGCAACTAAACAACTAAAAAAAATAAATGTCAAGAAGTATATACTTAACTCTCGCACTTATCTAGCGAAGGGAGAATGACAAACATTAATTCCCTGCTATATATAGCACAAACTATTGCTTTCAACGGATAAGTTTGAATACTGAATCAACGTACACACTCTACGGTTTATTTTTAGCATTTTCCTATCGCAAATACTACGCCATGATTTAACTTTTTATGACAATAATTGATTAAATGGTCTTGACCTATGCCCCTCATAAACTGGCAAGGTTTTTGTTTAAACTGTATGAATTGTTTATCAAACCTTCACTGGTCACCGAATATCTTGTACCACGTTGAAGAGGAGCTCAATGGATACGGTATGTTTAGATCTTTGGTGGTAGTGAACGTGGGATATATTGACCAATGAATGAGATAGCAAACGAACAAAACAAAAACAGCAAATATAAAGACTAAGTCTTCAAAAATACGAGTTGAATTTACTATTTTTTTTATGTATGCAATACTGTATAACGTGATTGGTACCGTCCGAGTCACAACTATAAGTATACATACAACCAAAATAATATCTTGTTGGAAGACATTTCTTATGTTTAATCTAGATTTATTAGATTGTTTTAAGGTAACCGTTTTAAGCCGTCATAGCTCAATTCCAATAAAAAGTTGTCATTTTCATTGAAATAAATTTACTTATTCTGAATGAATTTATCATCGTTAAATTTGTATGCCCCAACTACGATAGTAGAGGGGCATCAAGTTTTCTTGTCTGTGCATCCGTTCGTTCGTTCGATCGTCCGTCCGTCCGTTCGTTCGCCCGTTCATTTGTCCGTCCGTTCTTCCGTGTCTGTCCCGCTTCAAGTTCAAGTTCAGTTTGGTCAAGGTAGTTATTGATGAAGTTAAAGTCCAATCAACTTGAAATTTAATACACATGTTCTTTATGATATGATCTTTCTAATTTTAATTCCAAATTATATTTTTATCCCAATTTCACGGTCCACTTAACATGGAAAATGATAGTGCGAGTGGGGCATCCGTGTTCTTTGGACACATTCTTGTTCCTTAATATCATAGAATAGTTAATGCTGAATTATATGCATAGACAAAACATCACGTTTAACTAGTAAGTACATGGACAACATTATACCATCCGTTTAGAGTATACATGACAGTTATGATAATCCAAACAATTACTGATTCGGCACATTCATAAACATGTACTGATTGTAATAGTACACTGATATGCATTTTGGTAAGTCAAATATATGTTCTCAACGAATTGGTATTTAGGAGTAAGTTCTGAAAAAGGTTAGTCAATTCAATGATGCTTTCTTTGGGTTATGGTAACACAAGACGTTTTGTGATCATGCAGAGCATTTTCGGTTGAAAAGTTTCTATGAAAACCTTTTTTGCACCATCGCTGTGACCGAGGGTTACTTTGTTGTTATTGTTTTCTGTTTTTTTCTGTCGGTTCCTTATAGATTTCAATCTAAATTCAGATTTAAATTCCATTCTAGGAACTTCCGCTTACTCTTCTCACAATTTTCCCACGTATGTAACTAGATGCGTGTATACCAAATATAGTAATTAGAGAATACCATTTTTATTGACTATGCAAACACCGAAATAGGCAAATATAAAACTATTTATGAAATTTTAAAAAAGCAAAAAACACAAAATGTGATCATTTAAATTAGTTAGGAACATCATACACATTCCATAGTGACATATCTCATCAACGTTTTAGATAATAATAATAATATTATGTATTGTAGGGTACAAATATACTGCAAAGCCATAAATAGTCTTACTTTTCAAATTCAATAATTTAACGCTCTGTTTTCAAACACACGAATCATAAGATATATACTAGTATAGGTATATTTTTTATGTTAAGTATTTTAAATATCAAGTTAATAATAATAATAGTATGCAAATTTTCATTGTATCATTTCGTCTATTATATCCATTAAATGTTTAAGAAGTTGTGTCAATACAGTCTTTTTTATAATACAATATAATAAATATGAAAAGAAAATAATGTGTTTTTGTAGTACCCTTTTTGTTGTATATTCTCAGTTTCAGTAGATAACACTCATTTTTTATCTGTTCAGTTTTCGCCGGTTTCCCGGCTGCACGGTTTCTATAGTGTTAGTACTATTTGACATTGGGTCGATACAGTTACTGAAAGAATAATAGTCTCCGAGGATTTTAGAAGTTCAGTAGACAGTGCTTTGATTTATGAAATATACAAATATTGAGACATGAATGCAAATTATGTAAGTCCTTCTATGTAAGCGAAAAAAATATGTGATTTATTGTTTAATGACGACAATGGACCAATGGGCCAAGTGAGTTGTTTTCATCACTTGTCGTCCGTCGTCCGTCGAACGTTTATAGAAAAATTATTAACCTCTGAAACTACTGGGCCACTTTAACCAATATTGGCCGCAATCATCATTTGGATATTCATTTTTAAAATATTGTGTCCGACGACCCCGCCTGCAAACAACATGGCCGCCATGGTTAAACATAGAACATAGGATCGAGTAACATAAAATTTTTGGCTTTATCTCTGAAACTAAAACAATGTAAGTCAATCTGTCATGGGGGTAAAAATGTTCATCAGATCTATCTGCCCTGAAATTTGTTCAGTGCCCCTGAAATAGTAATTTTAATGAAATTGTGTGCATTTTTTGGTTATTATCTTGTATTACGTACATGGGGGGACATATACTTGCCTCCCCATGCCGCTAAAGTTATATTTGCTTAAGAGCAATAAAAACACATCTATTTCCATAGCACGTTTATTTCAAAAAAGAGACAGATAACATCACATCATACAAAGGACCACAACTCTCACGACTTAACTACAAAACACAGACGACCTTACAATACATATACATAACATCCCGCCCCCAAAAAGAAAATTTCCCAAATTTTATCAAAATGGTGTATGTGTTTTATCCTTATACAATTGCAAGAAGAAGAAAAATTGCAGTATATAAATTCAAACTGTATAATCACTTCCGTATATTAAGACTCAAATCAGTAACAATTTTCCAAATAATCTTTGTAAATACATTTATATTAAATGAAATATTCGTGGCTGACCAGTTCTCAATCTAGCATCCATACACACCAGTATCAACAATGCAGAAAAATTCGAACGTCTGACATCTCTATCTCCCCCTTGGGACCTTATGCACGCATTACGTTCATTCAACATAAAAAAAATATGCATTTAATACATTTACTCAATCTAAATGGAAAATACTAGAATACTGTCATAAGAAAAGACGATTTTTTTTCTCTGGTTATTACCTCTTTTTTTTACCTTTTTTTTAAATTTAAGGAGAATACAACTTATAGAAATATTAGAAATTTTAAGGAATGTTCATTAGAAAAACCTATATTTTTTTTTTTATAAAATGTAATACGAGATGAAGCCAAACAAAATATCATGATTGTGGATTGTAATGGTGCTTTGCTTTTCGTAGGTTTTTGTGTAGATTGTTTCAGAAGGGGAGATAACACATTATTAAATAATAAACAAACGAACATGGGTGGCTTTAATTTTCAAAACGTGAATACCAAGTCATTTTTCATCTCTGCCACTGGTGTCCGTGACAGAAAAAATCAAAGAAAGTCTGCAGCAGAGGTAAACTTTTTTGCTGAGTACAAAAAACCATAAAAGTTTTCATCTCAAGCTTCAAATATTCATGATTGATTTGTGCCGGCCTGATTATAATAAAGTAATTTTACAACGACATAGAGTTGGATTTATGGGCGATCACCCCCTCCCCAGTTATGGAGCTTCATATGTGATAAATGACTGACTATCAAAAGTTTTACCAGGGCCCGGTTTTCAAAACGAATGTTAAGGTTCATCATAACAAATGGACAAATGGTATCAGGTCCGTTCGCGCCCAATATACTTTCGCACCCAACACGTTCGCACCTCGCACGTTCGCACCCAAGGTCCGTTCGCACACTACACGTTCGCACCCATTTTAATTCAAATTCCAGTTGAATATTTGGAAAATCAGGATTGTTGTTTTTAATTGCTTTGACGTAAATACTGAATGTATTTATAGCTTAGTATGAGTAAAAGATTGAATATTTTAAAGATCTTTAAATGATAAATTAAACCCAAAAGATAATTGTTTCTAATAACAGCTTGGTCCCTTTGATCTGAAACAATGAAATGATGAAATATAGCAATACACTATTATAGAAACCAAAACATGATTAAATTTATTCAACTCACAAAAAAAACGTAGTCAGAATCTCACTTCATTTTGAAACAAGTCAATGAAACAAAGTTATAGGCAATACACCAAACAAAACAGGATTAAGTGTTATTCAACACAAAATAAAACGTTGACAGAATCCCACTTTAATTATAGAAAGGAATATTATTATTTTTTAACAATACGCTCTAAAAAACATGATTAAGATGATTAAGATTTATTCAACACTTAAAAAATTAAAATTGGGGGGCGAACATGTAGGGTGCGAACAGACTTTGGGTGCGAACATGTGGGGTGCGAAAGTGAAAGGGGGCGAATATGAGTGGGTGCGAACGTGAATGGGCACGAACGAACCCGGATTCTGGACAAATATGGCCGTATTTTCACCTTAAAATTTATTCTATGTACAGACTTACATGTGCTGTTTGGAAAGTTTTAAGGCCTAGCATCCACGAAATATATAAAAGTTAAATCCATTTTGTGTTTAAGAAAGCTAAAATCTTTACCGGTTTTTGATGGGCATTTTTTTTTCCTTTCTGCAGAAGGTGTAAAAATAAACAAACACCTGAATTACTTTGATATTGTCCACTCAGCATGTTCAGACAAACTCTTTAACTGACCATAGTTGAGAAGATACCTACTGTCCATGTCAATAAAGGACAATCAAAACCATACAAACCTGTTTTTACCTGAGGGAGCATCTCAAAGTTGTTCCACAACTTAGTTAATTTTCCCACCTAATGCATGAAGGAAAAAAAATGCCCATCAAAATTCAAAAAAGATTTCATCTTTCTGATATGCAAAATACATTTAACTTTTATATATCTAGTGGATGCTAGGCCTTTAAACTTTCAAAAGTGCACAGGTAAGTCTGCACACAGAGTAATTTTATAGTTAAAAATTCTGCCATAATTGTCCATTTGTTATGATGAACCTTAATAACAACTTATCGCTATTTGAAAGGAGTAATTCCAGTAAGACCCCTTTTTGGCCCCAAAATATAGCAGTTTTTACAAAATTGTTAAAATGTAAACTTTTAGTTATTTATTGGACAGTAGAATGCTTCTGCTACATAAATATGGGCTGTTTTTGACTATGAAATGCACACATATCGGGTACTAATTTACTAACACCAATAAGTAATTCTAAATTACTGAAATCTTCATAGGGGGTCTCATTGGGGGGTTCCGATCCCGGATCCCGCTTACTGTTTTGACAGATTCCTGTATCCTGCTTACACTACATACGTAAGCAAGTCTCAATTTTTGTCATTTCCCGGGTCCTGCTAGACCTCATTTCCCATTATCACAACACAATAATTTGACTTTCATGTGTACGCTTAAAAAAAATCGGCAATCCCGCCTCACGCTTAGACCCCAATGAAACCCACTTCATAATTCTAGAATTTTAGTTAAAATTTAGGTTTCAGTGTAAAATGAAAGAGGCAGCATTTGTGTTCATCCTAAATATTGAAATGCAAGTTGTATTTGATGATAATACATAACATATATAAATGTGGAAGATGAACACAGATGCAGCCACTTTCATTTTTGACAAAAATTAAACCATCTGAAAAGTGACATTTTTCAACATATTTGGTAGATTTTTCATATTTAAGCTTGAATCAGATCGTTTTTAATGACTAAATTAGTTAAAATCTTTCACATAAATTAATTTAATCAAATGAAATAGACACTTTAGTGTTGAAAAAGTGGTCAAAATCTTTTATCAGATGAACATGATGAATCAGAAATTTGAGGCCAACTACTTTGGAAATCTGCCATGCTGGTTTACTTGAGAGTCTGCACCGTTCAAGATTTTGACATCATACAATAATCACTTTTCCATATTGGCGTCACATATTTTGCATTATCATGATTATGAGGTCAAAACTTTTCAGGAACCTTTGTGATGTCCATTAATGGGGGACAAAGAGCGATAAGGTTTATATTGAGACTCAAGTTTCCAGCTCCCCTTAATTGCAATTGTTTTACCATTTACTGTGTTTGAAAAAAAAAGCATAAACACATTGCATGTTCATGATGTTCCAATGATAAAATGAAAAACTAAAGATGTTTAAACAACTAGCCTTTGTTAACAAACATTGTTATACAATATAATTTCAGCTCAACAAGAAATGGAACTGTGAGTGTGACATTGATGACGAGGAGATTATGGAACTAAGATCAGATAAATCTGAGCTGGATTACGAAAACTCTAAAATAGACTCAAAAACAGACTCATCAGAAAGTAGTTACAAGAGAGAGACATGGAGTAGAAAAGCTGATTTTATATTATCCATCGTGGGATATTCTGTAGGAGTTTCTAACATCCTTAGATTTCCTTACTTGTGTGTCCGTAACGGGGGCGGTAAGTCTGAACCATTTTATTAATAAATTATATATAAAATGGATAATTCTTTTTTTTATATGAATGAAAATATTAATGATTTTAGACAGTAAAATTGACCACACCAAAATAACAAGTAGTAAAGTTAATGCAGACTTCTGTGTATAGAACAATGTTCAGAATTCTTTTTATTAGAACAACTTTGCTAGTTCAGCCATTTTTTTTTATTAGAAAATCTTTGTTTATATATAAATCATGTTTATTCATATTAGAACATTTGTTAATGTAGACATTTGTGTTTCATTGTAGGTGCTTTCCTGATACCATTTTTCTTCTTCATCATATTTTGTGGACTTCCATTGTTTTATTTGGAAATATGTCTTGGACAGTTCTCTGGAGTTAGCTCCCTTTTTGTGTGGAATATGTGTCCCTTGTTCAAAGGTAAGTCCATTTGAAGTTTTAGAATATATATAGAGAATAATACATGGCAAAATCCCTATCATATGTCGTATCATCCAGAGACATCAATATCACCCCAAGGGCCTTTATCATATATTTCAACAGAAGGGTATTATATTATATGAACTGTTTTCTGATCCATAGCACTAAGTTACCTTCAGTTCTGCTTTTGTCTTGTTTCAAAGCCATAAAATAACTGCTCAATTATTTATACGAAGCATCTGGGTTACCGTACAATTTGCGTGCTGTTTTAAAAAAAAAATGTTTATTTTTGCATTTTTTATAGTTGCATTTAGTGTGCCAAAAAATATGAAAACTTGATGTTCGTGACGTCACATACAATACGAAAACTTGACGTTTCTGACGTTACATACCAAACAATGACGTCATTAAAAAATTTCACCTATTTTGAGGAAATTTTTTCTGAAGCAAAAAAAAAAACAAAACACTGACTATGTAAAAAAAAAAAAAAAAAAAAATTGTATGCGATAGGGGTTTTACCATGCGATACGGGGTATGCGATACAGGGTGTGCGATACATGGTAGGTGATACAGACTGGAAAAACGAACCTTTATTAGATATACAAAATAGCTGTATATTGTACTAAATATATGATAAATATAGATATAAACTGATTTACACTCGATTCACCAGTGTATAACTGAATTTATTGTATCAATACCATATTAATTTTCAAGAAAAAATCTATAGATTTGTTATTGAATATATAGTGATTCTAAGAAATAAATAATGTTATTTTGGCTGATTTCATTTGCTTTCTATACAATTGTTCACCTATTTTGAATATTTTGTAATATTTCAAAAAGTAAATATGCATGTATGCTTGATTTTTTTATTTTTTTTTCATTTACAGTTCATTGATCCAAAGTTGTTTGCAAAACATTTACAAAATCAGCGACATAGCATTATTTCAGCCCAATGTGTTAGAAAAACATTTCTTTTTACTTCTACAATATTTTGTTTATTTAACTAGGTCTGGGATATTTAATGGTAACAGTCTCAGCTTTGATGAGTTGGTACTATATTACTATGTTATGCTGGATCATATATTATTTCATCAACTCTTTTAAAAACCCATTACCATGGTCACTGTGTGACCAGAGCTGGAATGAAGCTGGCTGTATTCTGAGTAGACTTTCAACAAATACAACAGTAAGTCTATGTCATACTAAATTTAAAATCCATCAAAAATAGAATATGCATTGCTTTATCATGTTTATAGCTTATATATTATATTACACAACACCTATTAAAAAAAGTAAAAAAGAGGTCTATTAGAATAAAATTTTTGTAGATACCAGGCTTAAAATTTTGGTTCGTTAGATGTCAATTAGTGTATAAAAGATTCATTGGCGATGCTCGAATCTTTTAAAAAAAACTAAAAAGGCAAAATAAAAAAATATGTTTTAAAACTTTTACATGTCCTGGTAAGTTCAGTCTGAAAGTCTGTTAATTGCTATATACATTTAATTCCCTCATAGAATCTGACACCTGACTATTAATTGTTTCATTTATCTTATGTACTTCATTTCAATTCTAATAAAAAAGTTATGTTATAAGACACAAGATCATTCATTCTACCTTGGTCAAACTTTGCTCATATAAATAACATTTAAAAGTACAGTGTCTAATATTAGACGGTTATGAAAGAATTTATCATCAGTATATTTGTAAAAATGGAAGTTAATATCAACAACTTTGTAGATAATTTGTTGAATATTTAAAACCTTGACTTGACCCCCAGCCATGAAATCAACAAAAAACTTGTATTCCACATATATGATATTGAATCCACAATATATAAAACTGTTGGAATGTTATATAATTTTCAGATGGTGAATTGTTCTGAAGTATTCATGGGACATAACTATATACAAGAGAATGGATCATACACTTGTAATGTATCAAACATTGAATTACAGACAGCTCCTAAACAGTTCTGGCAGTAAGTGGCATATACATTCTATCAAAGGAAATTATACTGGAATTACTCCAAACTGTTTTTATCTACATGCCCCAGCCATTTGTTTTGATAATTAGACATTTTATAAAGAACCTAGTGGTAAAGATAGAGAAACAGTAATTCTTATATTTATGGATACTTTAGCTTCTATATTCAAGAAACTCACGAATGATAATGAATCCATAGTAAATATAAAGTTGAATTTAAACTTCTATTTCAACTTTTACTTATGGAACAAGATATTATAACCAACATGACAGACAAAATCGTAAATAAGACTCTTAGGAAAACTAGATTATTTGTACTTCCAAAGTTCCAATATATTGAATACCAGTAGATATTCTGTTTATATTTGTTTTTGTTTTACAGAAATAATGTGCTACATATATCCAGTGGTATAGAAGAATCTGGCCATGTCCAATGGCATTTAGTTATTTGTTTATTGGTTGCCTGGATACTTGTGTTTCTTTGTTTAATGAAAGGAATTAAGTCGGTAGGAAAGGTGAGATTTATTTTTATACATCATACTTTTTCAGTGTGTATCAGTTATATAAAGTGATCCCAATCTGGATTAAGTTAATCTTAATAAATGAAATGAATAATATGTACAGGTTCAAATGTCTAAGTGCTTATCAAAACAAGTTTATCTATTAACCCTTTTGCTGCCGGAGGGACACATGTGTCCACACTGGCTGCCCCAGAGGGACACATATGTCCATGTTTTAATTTATGCAATCTTTTTATCATTGCTATATTACTTTCAATTAAAAGAGCTTAGTTTAAACAGCTAATATTCCTCTTTAGTTGGTCCCAAATGTAACATTTGGTATGGGGTGACAGTCGTGACATCATTGTTGGGCATGTGAGGTCTCAGACGTCAAGCTGTCATCTTTTCTAGCTCAAGTAATTGACCTTGAAAGGTGTCCAGCAGCAAGAAGGTTACAGTCTGTATAAGAGGCTCATAAGTCAGCACATTTTGCAGATATTTTCAGAACACAATGATCGTTTTGGGGTCTAACATCCCAATCTACAAAGTGATATACTTAAAAGTAGTTATATCTAAGCCATAAGAGATACTGACACAAACAAGACAAACTGGAATTAAAGAATTATAAATGTTAATGTCTATGAGGTTCAAACAAACAATAATGTTTTGAAGACTTCTGAATTTTTAAACAAGTTGTTGTCTTTATATTATTATGCCCTTATTCATAATCCACTTTATAATAGAGTAATGTTTCTTCTTTATTTTTCTAGGTTGTGTATTTCACAGCTATATTACCTTATGTACTATTGACTATAGTATTTGTGCGAGGACTTATGATGCCAGGATCTCTGGATGGTATCATATTCTACCTAAAACCAGACTTCAGTAGGTTGTTGGATATTCAGGTAAGAAATTACTATTTTATTTTTGGTTTCTGTAAAACTTGAGGTGAAATTTGTGCATTGAACGGATATTTTAAGGAAATTTGCAAGACTTCATTTATATAAAACAGAAGAAATGAAAAATGGAACACTTGGTTTTTTTTCTTTAAACTGCTGCCTTCATTGTAGGAATCGAAAAAAAGTTCTCAACAGCAAACTTAAAATAAACTTTTCCTGCAAGATATGAAGAATATTGACTTCTGACAATTGTCTTGACTATCTTGTAGCTTGAGGAGGATTCATAACCATGTCTAGTTATAAAAAGTTAGATAACAGTTTTCTTGACTATCTTGTAGGTATGGTTAGAGGCAGGATTACAGGTTTTCTACTCTCTAGGTCCAGCTTGGGGAGGATTAATAACCATGTCAAGTTATAATAAGTTTGATAACAATTGTCTAAGGTATGTTTATTTCTAAACACTTTGCTTGGTAGAAACTTTTTACATTTTTCGAATTTTGTAGATAAATCTAAAATATCCTCATCCAAGATGTCTATTTCTGACCTGTTTATTGAGCAAGGTTTGTTTCATAGTCAAATGACAGGGTTCAACTTTTTAGTTAAATTTGAAATTTTAATTCTTGATTTTCATTAATGTATGTTTTTAATTGAAATAATGCAAAAAATGCCAATAAAAATGGGTAGTTTGTGATCACTGACATCACATTGAATAAAAAAAAATGATGTATACATATAGACATGTTAACTTTTCAAATTTTGTTTGTCTAGGGATGCTATAATAGGGACATTAGCAGATACCTTGACAAGTTTCTATGGAGGATTTGTTATCTTTGCCATCCTGGGAGCCATGTCGTACGAGGCTAACCTGCCAATAACTGAAGTGGCTACATCAGGTGAGAAAAACACCAATGTTCTCATTGATTAATAACTCCATAAGAGTTGTCTAACAGTGTTTTGATGAAAGTGAGATGATCATGTGATTGCCAATAAAATATCCCACCACCGGAGACCATATAACATTCAAGTTTAACAGCTATAGGTTACCATACAGCCTTTAACAATGAGCAAGACCTAGACCACATATAGGCCCCATGTAGGCATTGAATATCCATCAGTGGACAATAAGCAAACTATAATTAAACAAATTACTTTACTTTGAAAAATTTGAAAATATATTTGCAATGACATCAGTTTACATAAGGAGACAACATAAAGGTTAAGGGTCAGCTCAGATAGTTTAAAATAATTTGTATCCATAAAACACCATAGCAATATGTTGCACAATAGAAAATGTAATCAGCTAGAATCATTTGATGAAAAAGTTGATTACAGGTTACAGCACAATAAGTATAAAATGTGACTTTCTTTCAATTGAATAAATATCAACATCAATAAGTTACTATATGTGTATGCAACAACTGATTACAGTGTACGGTTGATATATGTAATAAATGAATTATTTACAAGTTAACAAACATTGTAATATAAGTTTGGTGGCATAATCATGATAATGGTTGCCTTTTATTTGTAGGTCCTGGTTTAGGTTTGTAGGCTTACCCTGAAGCCATTAACAAGTTACCAATGCCACAAGTTTAGGCAGTTATATTTTTCTTTTATTTGTAGGTCCTGGTTTAGGTTTGGTGGCCTATCCTGAAGCCATTAACAAGTTACCTATGCCACAAGTTTGGGCAGTTATATTTTTCCTCATGCTGTTGTTTCTTGGTATTGATAGCCAGGTCAGTATAGGATCAAAAGTAATTTCTAGGGGTTGTTTGCATACACAAACAGTAAAAATTTGAATAATCATAAATCGTATAAAGACATAATAAACACATTATTCTCATTTTAAGAAATGAAAACAGACTGTTTTGTGTATTTACTGACTAAGATGTGCCTCAAATATTTTGAGACTTAAATAATCATTTATCACAAAAAAGATGATATACAAAAACTGTTTCATTATAAAAAATCAGATTTTAAATCATAATAACAAATGTAGATGGTATGTTCCTGCCTCTGATAATTGCTTATGAATAATCAAAAGACCAAGAAATATCTTTACAAACTAAAATTTGCTGTCATGTCTTTTTATATAAAAAAAAATAGACCAAAATTTGATTTTAAAGCTTCTATTTACAACTTTTCTCCATTTGAGTAATTATTGAGAATATACGATTATAATTTCAGTTTGGCACATTTGAGACGGTGTGTAGTGGATTAGTAGATGCATTCCCACAGAAGTTAGGCAAGAGAAGGATACTACTGACTGCCTGTCTGTCATGTCTCCTGTTTCTCTTAGGACTGCCTTTTACAATGAATGTAAGTGTACTGGTATTATGTGTCAAATAGTTCTTTACCGTCACCAACATAAGATCAATATTTTATTGAACTTACTTTATGTTTTTCATGTTTGTATGCCCATTTGTCTGTCTGTCTGTCTCGTTTCAGGTTTAAGTTTTTGGGATACGATTGCTATCAAGCAATCTGTAGACTAATACCAGTGGCTCAGGACCATGTTCTTACGTCAATCATTTTATTCTAAACACTAAGAAACATATCATATTCTTATGATTGTCTTGCTTTAAAAGGTAAAAACAAAAAAAGGGATTGAACTTAAGGATGTTTGCTCCTCTACTTTTTGAATTTTTGCCAGATTTTTTGAAATCCTCTGGTTTTATCCATGTATTAACATTAAAAAAAATTGCCCACTAACCCCTTCTTTTCTTATTCATATTTTTATAACATATCATTTGAAAAGCCATATTTCAAAATCTTATGAAACCCTTGTTATTTTTTCATAGTTTTTTAAACAAGAAAGGTGCCAATGTTAAGTGAAAGAAAAATCTATTTCCCGCCAAATTTTCAAAGGCTAATATCTTGAAAACAAGCACACAGACCCTCCATTTTTTTCTGCTTTTTAGTTTCTATATTTTTATATTTTCAATTTATAACAGTCTTTTAAAAGCTTGTTTTTTTAAACAGAGTAGCAAACATCCTTAAACAACTTTCCTATAATGTTCTTTTCATAATCTTCATGTTTAATATTTCCCTTGACTTATATGAGGGGAGAAAGGATATTTATCGGGACTCTGGGATCGGGTGTTTTTAAGCTCGGGATTTCAGGATTGACCCTTTCGGGATCCGGGAATTCTTTTTTCAAATTTCGGGACCTCAGAATTTTGTTTTTTAAGCCCGGGATTTCGAGATTTCATGTTTTGAAGCTCGGGATTTCAGGATAAGAACCCCCTCCTACTCCCTGTCTTATATAAAATTGAGAATAAAAATGGGGAATGTGTCAAAGATACAACAACCTGACCAAATAAAAAAACAACAGCAGAAGGTCACCAACAGGTCTTCAATGTAGCAAGAAATTCTTGCACCCGGAGGCGTCCTTCAGCTGGCCCCTAAACAAATATATACTAGTTCAGTGATAATGAACTCCATACTAATTTCCAAATTGTACACAAGAAACTAAAATTAAAATAATACAAGACTAACAAAGGCCAGAGGCTCCTGACTTGGGACAGGCGCAAAAATGTGGCGGGGTTAAACATGTTTGTGAGATCTCCCCCCTCCCCCTATACCCCTAACCAATGTAGAAAAGTAAACGAATAACAATACGCACATTAAAATTCAGTTCTAGAGAAGTCCGAGTCTGATGTCAGAAGATGTAACCAAAGAAAATAAACAAAATGACAATAAGAAATAAATAACAACAGACTACTAGCAGTTTACTGACATGCCAGCTCTAGACTTCAATTAAATTGACTGAAAGATTATGTTTCATCATATGAACATCAGGCACAATCCTTCCCGTTTGGGGTTTAGTATCATACCATCATAACATATATGAGAAGAACATAACCTGTGTCATGCCAACAACTGTTTTTAGAATAAATGTGTTTAGTTCCGATGCAAAGACCTTATCAGTGACTCAATATTAAAGCCAAAATATGCAATCTTTAATGACTTGACAACAGTATCGTAAATATATCCCTTCTTAATAAGTCTATTCAAAGGTTTTGTAAGTTTCTGAGGACGGGAGTCTTATAGGTCCGAAAGGTCAAATGCTTACATCCTTTCTATATTTAACTTTCAGGGAGGAATGTACCTGTACCAGATAGTAGACTGGTATGCAGCCTCATTGTGTGTCATGCTTACATCCTTTCTATATTTAACTTTCAGGGAGGAATGTACCTGTACCAGATAGTAGACTGGTATGCAGCCTCATTGTGTGTCATGCTTACATCATTTCTATATTTAACTTTCAGGGAGGAATGTACCTGTACCAGATAGTAGACTGGTATGCTGCCTCATTGTGTGTCATGCTTACATCATTTCTATATTTAACTTTTAGGGAGGAATGTACCTGTACCAGATAGTAGATTGGTATGCAGCCTCATTGTGTGTCATGCTTACATCATTTCTATATTTAACTTTCAGGGAGGAATGTACCTGTACCAGATAGTAGACTGGTATGCAGCCTCATTGTGTGTCATGCTTACATCATTTCTATATTTAACTTTCAGGGAGGAATGTACCTGTACCAGATAGTAGACTGGTATGCAGCCTCATTGTGTGTCATGCTTACATCTTTTCTATATTTAACTTTCAGGGAGGAATATACCTGTACCAGATTGTAGACTGGTATGCAGCCTCATTGTGTGTCATGCTTACATCATTTCTATATTTAACTTTTAGGGAGGAATGTACCTGTACCAGATAGTAGACTGGTATGCTGCCTCATTGTGTGTCATGCTTACATCATTTCTATATTTAACTTTCAGGGAGGAATGTACCTGTACCAGATAGTAGACTGGTATGCAGCTTCATTGTGTGTCATGCTTACATCATTTCTATATTTAACTTTCAGGGAGGAATGTACCTGTACCAGATAGTAGACTGGTATGCTGCCTCATTGTGTGTCATGCTTACATCATTTCTATATTTAACTTTTAGGGAGGAATGTACCTGTACCAGATAGTAGACTGGTATGCAGCCTCATTGTGTGTCATGCTTACATCTTTTCTATATTTAACTTTCAGGGAGGAATGTACCTGTACCAGATAGTAGACTGGTATGCAGCCTCATTGTGTGTCATGCTTACATCATTTCTATATTTAACTTTTAGGGAGGAATGTACCTGTACCAGATAGTAGACTGGTATGCAGCCTCATTGTGTGTCATGCTTACATCTTTTCTATATTTAACTTTCAGGGAGGAATGTACCTGTACCAGATAGTAGACTGGTATGCAGCCTCATTGTGTGTCATGCTTACATCATTTCTATATTTAACTTTCAGGGAGGAATGTACCTGTACCAGATAGTAGACTGGTATGCAGCCTCATTGTGTGTCATGCTTACATCATTTCTATATTTAACTTTTAGGGAGGAATGTACCTGTACCAGATAGTAGACTGGTATGCAGCTTCATTGTGTGTCATGCTTACATCATTTCTATATTTTACTTTCAGGGAGGAATGTACCTGTACCAGATAGTAGACTGGTATGCAGCCTCATTGTGTGTCATGCTTACATCATTTCTATATTTAACTTTTAGGGAGGAATGTACCTGTACCAGATAGTAGATTGGTATGCAGCTTCATTGTGTGTCATGCTTACATCATTTCTATATTTTACTTTCAGGGAGGAATGTACCTGTACCAGATAGTAGACTGGTATGCAGCCTCATTGTGTGTCATGCTTACATCATTTCTATATTTAACTTTCAGGGAGGAATGTACCTGTACCAGATAGTAGATTGGTATGCAGCCTCATTGTGTGTCATGCTTACATCATTTCTATATTTAACTTTCAGGGAGGAATGTACCTTTACCAGATAGTAGACTGGTATGCAGCCTCATTGTGTGTCATGCTTTCATCATTTCTATATTTAACTTTTAGGGAGGAATGTACATGTACCAGATGGTAGATTGGTATGCAGCTTCATTGTGAGTCATGCTTACATCATTTCTATATTTAACTTTCAGGGAGGAATGTACCTGTACCAGATAGTAGAATGATATGCAGCCTCATTGTGTGTCATGCTTACATCATTTCTATATTTAACTTTTAGGGAGGAATGTACCTGTACCAGATAGTAGATTGGTATGCAGCTTCATTGTGTGTCATGCTTACATCATTTCTATATTTTACTTTCAGGGAGGAATGTACCTGTACCAGATAGTAGACTGGTATGCAGCCTCATTGTGTGTCATGCTTACATCACTTCTATATTTAACTTTCAGGGAGGAATGTACCTGTACCAGATAGTAGATTGGTATGCAGCCTCATTGTGTGTCATGCTTACATCATTTCTATATTTAACTTTCAGGGAGGAATGTACCTGTACCAGATAGTAGACTGGTATGCAGCCTCATTGTGTGTCATGCTTACATCATTTCTATATTTAACTTTCAGGGAGGAATGTACTTGTACCAGATAGTAGATTGATATGCAGCTTCATTGTGTGTCATGCTTACATCATTTCTATATTTAACTTTCAGGGATGATTGACCTGTAACAGATAGTAGATTGGTATGCAGCTTCATTGTGTGTCATGCTTACATCATTTCTATATTTAACTTTCAGGGAGGAATGTACCTGTACCAGATAGTAGACTGGTATGCAGCCTCATTGTGTGTCATGCTTACATCATTTCTATATTTAACTTTCAGGGAGGAATGTACCTGTGCCAGATAGTAGACTGGTATGCAGCCTCATTGTGTGTCATGCTTACATCATTTCTATATTTAACTTTCAGGGAGGAATGTACCTGTACCAGATAGTAGACTGGTATGCTGCCTCATTGTGTGTCATGCTTACATCATTTCTATATTTAACTTTCAGGGAGGAATGTACCTGTACCAGATAGTAGACTGGTATGCAGCCTCATTGTGTGTCATGCTTACATCATTTCTATATTTAACTTTCAGGGAGGAATGTACCTGTACCAGATAGTAGACTGGTATGCTGCCTCATTGTGTGTCATGCTTACATCATTTCTATATTTAACTTTCAGGGAGGAATGTACCTGTACCAGATAGTAGACTGGTATGCAGCCTCATTGTGTGTCATGCTTACATCATTTCTATATTTAACTTTCAGGGAGGAATGTACCTGTACCAGATTGTAGACTGGTATGCAGCTTCATTGTGTGTCATGCTTACATCATTTCTATATTTAACTTTCAGGGAGGAATGTACCTGTACCAGATAGTAGACTGGTATGCAGCTTCATTGTGTGTCATGCTTACATCATTTCTATATTTAACTTTCAGGGAGGAATGTACCTGTACCAGATAGTAGATTGGTATGCAGCCTCATTGTGTGTCATGCTTACATCATTTCTATGTTTAACTTTCAGGGAGGAATGTACCTGTACCAGATAGTAGACTGGTATGCAGCCTCATTGTGTGTCATGCTTACATCATTTCTATATTTAACTTTCAGGGAGGAATGTACCTGTACCAGATAGTAGATTGATATGCAGCTTCATTGTGTGTCATGCTTACATCATTTCTATATTTAACTTTCAGGGAGGATTGACCTGTAACAGATAGTAGATTGGTATGCAGCTTCATTGTGTGTCATGCTTACATCATTTCTATATTTAACTTTCAGGGAGGAATGTACCTGTACCAGATAGTAGACTGGTATGCAGCCTCATTGTGTGTCATGCTTACATCATTTCTATATTTAACTTTCAGGGAGGAATGTACCTGTGCCAGATAGTAGACTGGTATGCAGCCTCATTGTGTGTCATGCTTACATCATTTCTATATTTAACTTTCAGGGAGGAATGTACCTGTACCAGATAGTAGACTGGTATGCTGCCTCATTGTGTGTCATGCTTACATCATTTCTATATTTAACTTTCAGGGAGGAATGTACCTGTACCAGATAGTAGACTGGTATGCAGCCTCATTGTGTGTCATGCTTACATCATTTCTATATTTAACTTTCAGGGAGGAATGTACCTGTACCAGATAGTAGACTGGTATGCTGCCTCATTGTGTGTCATGCTTACATCATTTCTATATTTAACTTTTAGGGAGGAATGTACCTGTACCAGATAGTAGACTGGTATGCAGCTTCATTGTGTGTCATGCTTACATCATTTCTATATTTTACTTTCAGGGAGGAATGTACCTGTACCAGATAGTAGACTGGTATGCAGCCTCATTGTGTGTCATGCTTACATCATTTCTATATTTAACTTTCAGGGAGGAATGTACCTGTACCAGATAGTAGACTGGTATGCTGCCTCATTGTGTATCATGCTTACATCATTTCTATATTTAACTTTCAGGGAGGAATGTACCTGTACCAGATAGTAGACTGGTATGCAGCTTCATTGTGTGTCATGCTTACATCATTTCTATATTTAACTTTCAGGGAGGAATGTACCTGTACCAGATAGTAGACTGGTATGCTGCCTCATTGTGTGTCATGCTTACATCATTTCTATATTTAACTTTTAGGGAGGAGTGTTCCTGTACCAGATAGTAGACTGGTATGCAGCCTCATTGTGTGTCATGCTTACATCATTTCTATATTTAACTTTTAGGGAGGAATGTACCTGAACCAGATAGTAGACTGGTATGCAGCTTCATTGTGTGTCATGCTTACATCATTTCTATATTTAACTTTCAGGGAGGAATGTACCTGTACCAGATAGTAGACTGGTATGCAGCCTCATTGTGTGTCATGCTTACATCATTTCTATGTTTAACTTTCAGGGAGGAATGTACCTGTACCAGATAGTAGACTGGTATGCAGCTTCATTGTGTGTCATGCTTACATCATTTCTATATTTAACTTTTAGGGAGGAATGTACCTGAACCAGATAGTAGACTGGTATGCAGCTTCATTGTGTGTCATGCTTACATCATTTCTATATTTAACTTTCAGGGAGGAATGTACCTGTACCAGATAGTAGACTGGTATGCTGCCTCATTGTGTGTCATGCTTACATCATTTCTATATTTAACTTTTAGGGAGGAATGTACCTGAACCAGATAGTAGACTGGTATGCAGCTTCATTGTGTGTCATGCTTACATCATTTCTATATTTAACTTTCAGGGAGGAATGTACCTGTACCAGATAGTAGACTGGTATGCAGCTTCATTGTGTGTCATGCTTACATCATTTCTATATTTAACTTTCAGGGAGGAATGTACCTGTACCAGATAGTAGACTGGTATGCAGCCTCATTGTGTGTCATGCTTACATCATTTCTATATTTAACTTTCAGGGAGGAATGTACCTGTACCAGATAGTAGACTGGTATGCAGCTTCATTGTGTGTCATGCTTACATCATTTCTATATTTAACTTTCAGGGAGGAATGTACCTGTACCAGATAGTAGACTGGTATGCAGCCTCATTGTGTGTCATGCTTACATCGTTCCTGGAGTGTATTGTTATAGGATGGATCTATGGTAATTGTTTAACAAAATGCCTTTACTGCGCTTTTATTAATAAGTGATACCATGTGTCATAAATTTGTTAACTTGAAAACAGATTTGAATGAAAAGAAATGTGGGGTATACATTTATATTAAAGATGGCAATTCAACAGCACTTAAAATTGCAAAAGCAATTCATAGTAAAAATGAGAATGGAAATGAAGAATGTGTCAAAGAGACATCAACCCAACCAAAGAACTGTAGACAGACAAAGGCCTCCAATTGGTCATTATATGAGAAAAATACCAATTAAATATTTCCTTAACAATTTGTGAAGGCAAAATTTCATTGTTTTCTTTAGCTGAAATTTAAAACTTATTTTTTCATTTCAATTTTGTATGATGAAAGTGTCATATCAACCTTTATTTAGCAACTGTTATTCACCATTTATATATTTGTTTAAAGTATTATTTCAAGAATTTCTCACACCAGTTATTTTTTATACCTTTATAGGTGCTGAGAGATTCAGTAGAGACATTCATTTAATGCAGGGACGACCAGCACCTAAGATATTTAGGGTTTGTTGGTGTATAGTGACACCTGCTATAATGCTGGCAAGTATTGTTTTAAATTTGGTTTAACAAATAATTTTACCTTCATTGAACCTTTGGCTTATGTTGATATATTCATTCATAAAACTTCATATTATTTAATTGTTTTACATCATAGAAGATCAGCTGGAAGAAATGTCAATGAATAAATACTCATGAGTAAGAATAAAAATGTGAGAAGAGTTATAAGCCATTTATTCAGTTGTATGTTCACACACATATTAAAGTGAGTCATTATGTCACATGATCAGACAACAAGGAACAGCAAATAATATATGTGCCGTTTATGAAATGATAAAAACATAATCATCCAATAAGCAATAACATGATTGGTAAGTGATAGATACACTGTAATAATGAATATATCATTTGGATACACAATATAATGACATTAGCAAATGTAAATTGATTATAAAATCATGACAACAGTCACTAGCATTTCAACAACATTGTGCATATGATATACTCGAGAATCAAACAAAAACATTTGAGGTGATAATTTTGTGTTAAGCCATATGAATTACACTCATATTTTCACTCTTACAGACAATTACACTCATGTTTTCACTCTTACAGATAATTACACTCATGTTTTCACTCTTACAGATAATTACACTCATGTTTTCACTCTTACAGACAATTACACTCATGTTTTCACTCTTACAGACAATTACACTCATGTTTTCACTCTTACAGACAATAACACTCATGTTTTCACTCTTACAGACAATTACACTCATGTTTTCACTCTTACAGATAATTACACTTACACTCATGTTTTCACTCTTACAGATAATTACACTCATGTTTTCACTCTTATAGACAATTACACTCCTGTTTTCACTCTTACAGATAATTACACTCCTGTTTTCACTCTTACAGACAATTACACTCATGTTTTCTCTCTTACAGATAATTACACTCATGTTTTCACTCTTACAGACAATTACACTCATGTTTTCACTCTTACAGACAATTACACTCCTGTTTTCACTCTTACAGAGATAATTACACTCCTGTTTTCACTCTTACAGATAATTACACTCATGTTTTCACTCTTACAGACAATTACACTCATGTTTTCACTCTTACAGACAATTACACTTATGTTTTCACTCTTACAGATAATTACACTCCTGTTTTCACAATTACACTCATGTTTTCACTCTTACAGATAATTACACTCATGTTTTCACTCTTACAGATAATTACACTCCTGTTTTCACTCTTACAGACAATTACACTCATGTTTTCACTCTTACAGATAATTACACTCCTGTTTTCCCTCTTACAGACAATTACACTCATGTTTTCACTCTTACAGACAATTACACTCATGTTTTCACTCTTACAGATAATTACACTCATGTTTTCACTCTTACAGACAATTACACTCATGTTTTCACTCTTACAGACAATTACACTCATGTTTTCACTCCTGTTTTCACTCTTACAGACAATTACACTCATGTTTTCACTCTTACAGATAATTACACTCCTGTTTTCACTTTTACAGATAGCTTTTATCATGACATTAATACAGTACCAGCCACCGACATATGAGGGATATGAATACCCTGTGTTTGCAAGAGCTTTGGGCCTCTTGTTGGCAGTCGTTCCACTTATACCACTTCCTGTTCTTATGATAATACAGTTTTTACAGACTCCAGGAACTTTCATGGAGGTATTTGTTTTACTTTACATATTCTACTTCTAAGATATTGTCCTGTATTTATAATTTTTCAGTACTGGAAGACTTGAGGAACATTCTTGGGCATATATTTATTCTTAAAGTGGACTCACTTAAATAGTGTGGACCAATTTTTACTTTATTACTGTTATATATATTTTTTTACTAAAAATTCTGACAGTTATTGAAAACTACTATTATGTTATATAACATAAATAAATTCTAACTATTTCAGAGACTTCAGACATTACTGAGACCTTCTAAAGACTGGGGACCTCATCCCGAACATCTTAAAGAGGACTATCAGAACTCATATCGTCATCATAAAAGTCATAACGTCTGGACGTACATGACCACAAACATATTTGGACCACCTGCATCTGAATTGTAGCACAGACCACAGTTGTAATATGTCATCATGATATATAGCCGCTCCAGGAATTTATATTATCTCGTGTCATATTTACTATCAGAATCTGTATACTATGGATTCATTTATTTTTGTGGGTACCAATTTTCCTGGTTTGAGGAAAACTTACATGTTCGTGGATATTTAAATTTGTGGTTTTGCCAAAATATGCATACAAGCATATAATTTCATGGTTCATCTGTTCACTTAAAATCCATGAAAATTGGTATCCAACAAATTATAATGAATTCACAGTTATGTAAATTCAGGAAAATTTAATCAGGTGATGCTATTAAAAATTACTTCCTACCAGTAAATGAAATTGTTACTTCATAAGGCATCTGTTGCATATATATTGTGTAGTCTCTTTTTGATATTTTTGATGCATTCTATAAACTGCATATCTCCTATGAATAGGAAGAAAATCAAAGAAAAGTTGTCTAAACACGTAAATCACAAAGCTTTGAAAATCTTTTTATCTTAATTTTCCTCTTTGGTTTATTGATGGTGAATAATCTGTATTAAACAATGAAATCAAATGTTGACTTATATCTGGGTCTTATGATTTACAGGTACTTTATTATCAAAAACAATGAAGATTTGTTTAAAAGGTTTAATTTATCTACCTAATGTGTTTCATTTTATATCACTCATTATCAGTGGTTGATATGTACGGGTTGTTTAAATGTGAAACATTGTTTGTTTGAATATTATGATGGTGATGTATCACTTGTCAAAATCTATATAACTGTTTTTTGTAACATACATCATTTGCTGAGCAATCATTTGTTTATTGATAAAGGCATTTGTGTACATTGATCAGGGGCGGATCCAGCCATTTAAAAAAAATGATGGTTCCCAACCCAGGATAAAGTGGGGGGTTCCAACAAGATGTCCCCATTCAAATGCATTGATTGGCAAAAAAAGGGGGGTTCCAACCACGAAACCCTCCCCCTGGATCCGCCACTGTTGATATAATTTAAGATTAGGTGAAGCCATTTTATTCTGTATGAATGTTTTTAGTGAAGTTATTGTCAAGTTAAAGTAGGTCAACTTGATCCTTATTAGAAGTGTGAGTAATTTCAATGTGGATTTGTTATTTTTTTCACATATTTAAAACTTTCAGGCTAATGTAATCATACATTTAAGGCAATAAACAATGTCCATATTGTTATATAGATATATGTGGTATGAGTGCCAATGAGACAACTCTCCATCCAAATAACAATTTATAAAAGTAAACCATTATAGGTTTATACCTGGAACTTCATCTTCTGCCAATTGAATTGATTGATTGGTGTTTGGCACCACTTTTAGCACAAATGGGAATTTGAAGGGATCGGTCAATTAAGATTGAAATTGATCACCACAACCTCAGTGTTGAAAGGTTATTGATACAGTAGTTTAACTACTAAGAAATCTGAGGCTACTCTACCACCAAAACAAACTGGTAAGATTGCTGCATGTTGCCTGTAAAACCTGCAATAAATCAATCAAAACAATAAAAATACAAGTGACTGTGATAAAAAGTATATGAGATCCATTATCACTGAACTAGTAAAATATTTGTTTAGGGGCCAGCTGAAGGACTCCTCCGGGTCGGCGAGTTTCTAGCTGCATTGAAGACCCATTGGTCGCCTTCAGCTGTTGTCTGCTATATGGTCGGGTTGTTTTCTCTTTGACACATTCCCCATTTCCATTCTCAATTTTAATATCTTTACTAACTGTTAACTATATACTATATTGTGGATTAATTGAGAAGTGCTTAAAACATCATTAAGTGCTATGAAATGTTAAGAATATCATTGTTATTCATTTGTTTTTAGTTTATAAAAATTTTAAAACTTCTTGTTTATAAAACTTCTTGTTTATTTATTTTTTTTTTTTCATTTAGGCTGTATCAAAATATAGATTGTTTTGCATGGCTGCCATCTTACATGCCTTCTGTCCGTAGTACAGGTTTTTTTAGTTGTTTGCAAATTATATTTTTATTACACGGCATGAACATACATTCTATGTCTTTACATGCTTTCACACAAGTTATTGTTTGTCGATAAAGTAATCAGTCAAAGCAATTTCCCCTTTCCTGCTTGGAGAAAATAGATAATACCCTACATGAGGAGAATGATAGCATTGAGACACAATTTACAAACTATTGTAAAACATGAGAGTCCTTAGAAATTGTTGTCATAAAAATATAACCAACACTATACTGTGGATTCATTTTTTTTCAGGGGTACAAATTTTCGTGGATTGAGAAATACTTGCATTTTCTTTGATATTTCATTTCATGGTTTTGGCAAAATTTGTGTTCACATTCAATTTGAAAATTTCTTATTCGTTAAAAACTTAAATTCTTGGTCCCAAAGTACTCACAAATTCCACAAAACTGGTTTCCAATGAATCCACAGTAAATTATTTATGAATATGCATTTAGCTATGATGTTATAAATTAGCTAACAGAATTTTAATTGCTTTTAATGTTTAATGTTTTATTTTTATGAATCCTATCCTGTTACAATTATCACAATAGCAAAAAGTTATAAATTTACATTAATCCTTCTTGTTGATCTCAAGTAAATGTTTATTTTATCAAACATTTTTGTATCTTATTATTCAGCATTCATTAGTTGTGTTAAATATTTGTGTAATATTGTAAAAATAGTCATTGTCATGGTGCCAACATTTTTCTATTCTTAGTACATATAGTTTTGCAATCTGATAAGTGCTACAATGAGTGCTCTGGGGAAATAAGTATCAATGCAATTAGTAAAATCTGGATAATTTATAACCAAATGTGATTTTTTTTCATAGATTTTAAATTTGAAGTTAAGTGTTATATCCTTGCATATAAAGTTTGAAAGCAATTATTTAAATCAATTGTGATAATAAAAAGCTAAATAGTTGTTATCATAAACCATTTTAAACATTTGGTTTTCCTTAGAGTGTAAATTTCAAATATTTTATGAATTTAATTTGTTGTTAGAAATTATTTACACACAAATTGTCTACTGTTAGGATAAGGTATATAAAAAGACCACTTTTTATCCTCTTATATTTGAAGATCAAGAAGAACTATAAATGCATGAAATAACATAATTCCTGCTTTCATGATTTCAGTGGCCAAATTCTGACTCAAAGTCTTGTCTTTTATTTTTAATTTTTTAAAGAATATTTTTTGATTCAACTTATATGGTACAAATTCAAGACTGATTTTATTTATAATGATAATTTAATGATCTTTTTATATCTAGCATAATGTATTAGTGTATTGACAAATATATTTATGAACATTGTGATTTTGTGCTATAAGTATTATTTGTCTAAATGATGTTGTACTTGTGATCAGTATAATTTGGTTATTATTTGTGGTGTTGCTAGTCATCATTTGTTTGTTCCCCCCTCTTTGATTCAAATGTGAATAATATGTTCTGCAAAGATAATGCATTCCATTTGAAATAAATATTTTTAAACAAAAAAAGTGACTCTTTGTGTCATACTTGTTTTAATTAGCTTGTAAAATAATAAGAATTTCTTTTGAACTGGTTTGAGAACAAAATGACATGATATACATTAAACACAATAATTTAAAAAAAACTTGCTTTGTTATTCAGGTTTTCAAACGCATAGTTATAGAAATAAAACAAAATGTGGAAAGAACTCACAAATATACCCCTACTCCCAAACCCCCTTGCTTGCCAAATTTGAAAAGATGCATATTTGGAAACAGTCAATATTGTGCTTTCTAAAAATATTCGTTCATACAAATAAATAACAAAAAAGTGCACAACAACATTCTGTAGGAAAGAGTCTGTGAAAATGTATACTGTAATTTCATGAATTATTACCAGGTTTTTGTGAATGCTATAATACTGAGCTAGGTGAGTAAAGCAATAATAAGATCTTGCATTCTAATTTCTGATACATATATCTGTTAGCAGATTCCTAAATCTCGCATTTATGTCCAATTTTCAAATATTTTGGTATGTATGGCCAATTTCTCGTGTGTTTGGAAAATATAAAAACACAAAAAGAGTTGAAAAAGATTTTGAAAAATGTAGTGAAGAGTCTTTGAATGAAAGTTTCATTTAAATACAGGCACTTTTTGTCGAGCCTTCGACTTTTGTCGAAAAGGCGAGACTAAACGATCCTACATTCCGTCAGTGGCGGTGGCGGCGTCCACAAATATTCACTCTGTGAACTATACTGGATTACTTCCAAACGTGGACAGAAGCTTGTTTATGATCACAAGATAGTATCCAGAAGTTGATTTTGTAAAAATAAAACTCCCATTTTTTCCGTATTTTACTTATAAATGGACTTAGTTTTCTGCGGGGAAACATAACATTCACTCTGTAGTTAAAGTTTTAAAAATTTATACTTTCTTAAACTTTCCTGGGTTTGTACCAAACATGGACAGAAGCTTGTTTATGATCAAAAGATAACATACAGAAGTAAAAAAAAAAAATCCGTTTCTGTATTTTACTATTAAATGGACTTAGATTTTCTGCCAAGAAACAACACATTCACTCTGTTGTTAAATTTAAAAAAAAATAACTTTCTTATACTACTTTTAATTTGTACCAAACTTATATAGACGCAGCTTGTTTATGATTAAAAGCTAGTATTTAGAAGGAAATTTTGTTAATATTTTGTACCTGTGTATCTGTATTTTACTTATAAATGGACTTTTTCTTCCAGTTAACATTACATACAGTCTGCAGTTAAAGTTTTTTAAACATTTATTAGATTCATTAACTATCCGGAATTTTTACCAAACTTGGACAGAAGCTTCTTACAATCAAAAGTTAGTAACAAGAAGAATATTTTTTTCCCTCATTTTTGTTGAGCTTGTGATTTTTGGGATACGATTGCTGTCAAGCAATCTGTAGACTTTTACCATTGACCCTATGACACACTCCCTCACGTCATTCGTTTTATTCTAAACATTCGGCAACATCTCAGATTCTTATGATTGTCTTGCTTTAAAAGGTAAAAACAAGCAAAACAATTGAACATAAACAACTTTCCTGTAATGTTTTACTCATAATCTTCATGTATGATATTTTCCTTGACTTATATGCGTGTTTTTAACAATACGGAAAATCAGAATTAAACAGTATTTATATTTAGTGTTTTTATAAATTTAGAAACACGTCAGAGGGAATTCCCAAATTTTGATAACTTGCGAGAGTTCTCTGAAAGCTGATCGATAATTCTATTTCTGTCACAAGAACTGAAGTGGAGTATTTCTATATTTTACCGTTATGAAACTGATATTTGATACTGTACTCTCATAAAGAAATGGAGAACCATTCATCATATCATTTAATAAACGTTCTTGTTCCAAATCGCAAGTCGCGGTTTGTTTATGTATTAATGATAATGTCCATGCGTGGTCTCACTAATTAGAGACAAAAAGAATTGCAGAGACAAAAAGCGTCAAGAAGCGACAAGAAGAATAATATTAGCAACAAGAAACTATTTAGCGACAAGAAAACATTTTTTTATTTATATTACTTATTCGAAATAAATAATAAAAAAATATGAAAAAGAAAACAATTTCAACGACAGGAAAGTTAATTTTGATAGGGGGAAAAATGAAACTTGTAAATCTAATTCAGTTGCTACATTTATTTACATGATATTTTATAAGGTATCACAGGAAGATAGATCTTTATTCTCATTAACTAAATAACATAGTTACAGAGATGATAATATATACAATACAACATATTTTGCATGTGTGAAATATACATAAATAAATGTAGTTTAACCAGGAGGACAGACTTCCACTGATATATACTTAATAAATCTACACATTTTTTTCTAGCAAGACAATATTGACTGTAGTGAATACATTTTTAAATTTAAGAATATAAACATTTGTACAACAATAGTGTGGTAAATATTTATACCGTTCTTTTTTGAAAAAAGGACAAGACATTACATAATGGAATTCATCGCCGATGTCAGCAGATTCACAAAGGTGACATAGCCTCTCTTGTCTTTGAACATTTTGACACCTCCCCGTCTCCACTGGCAAACGGTGATTGCCACATCTAAATTTACATAGTTTCAGTGCATTTTTTAACGATAAAACTGTAATATAATTTTCAAATTTAAGTTCTGTTTTGAATAATTTATAACATAAACCTTTTGATGATTGATTTACATTTGCAAACCATTCTTGTCTAAACTGATCTTTTAACTTTTGTTCAATACTTAATACAATCCAATTTTTTGAGATACAATCTTGATTTTGCCAAATGTTTGACATACCACAATTATCAAAGATACTTTTGATAAATAACAACCATTTGTTTTCAATTCCATACTTAATATAATTAATATATATCAACTTATATAACATTGACGAAATCTTGTTATCAAGTGTGTTATTAAGAAGGTTGCACCAAAATTTTATCATCCGTAATTTAACGTATAAAGAAATCGGATATCTTCCCAATTCCCCGTAAACCATAAAATTTGGAGTCGATCTTTTTAACCGTAAAACATGCTTACAAAAACTCAAATGTACTCTTTCCAAAATGTCAAGATTTTCGTATCCCCAGATTTCGGCCCCATATAAAAGTATAGGTAAAACAGCTTTGTCAAACATGTCAAGCTGGCATTCTATAGATAGATGGTTTGATCTAAACTTCTTAATAACACAATACATAGCTTTAGTAGCTTGATCTCTAAGATATTTTCTAGTTGCAAAAAAAGATGCATTTCTAGAGAATATAACACCAAGGTATTTATAGTTCTTAACAATTTCTATCTCTTCTTTATTAATATAAAATTTCAAATTATTCTGTGGTCTACCTTTTGAAAATATCATAACCTTTGTCTTGTTAATATTAATTTTAAGTTTCCAGTTTTCACAATATTCTGAAAAACTATTTAGAAGTAATTGTAAATCTGTGCTTGTCTCAGCGAGTAAAATCGAGTCGTCAGCATACAATAAGACAAATATCTTAAAAAAAATATCCAGTTCATCTTCTATATCAGATGTAATTGAATGTATACCTTTTAAATCACTATTTTCCAAAAATTCATGAAGATCATTTAAGTATAAAGAAAATAATAAAGGAGAAAGATTTTCCCCTTGGCGAACCCCAATATCACTAACAAACATGTCAGATGCTTCATTGTTATGTACAACTCTTGATTTCACATCTTTATACAAATTTTCTACAACTCTAAGAAATTTACCAGTTATCTTATTTAAAACAAGCTTATACAAAAGAGAGTTTCTTTGAACAAAGTCGAAGGCTTTTTCAAAGTCAACGAATGCACAATGCAATTTTTTTCGCTTAACACATAGCAACTCAAAGAGTGCATACAATGAAAAAATATGATCGTTAGTAGAGTATCCATGTCGGAAGCCTGCTTGATTTTCGTTCAAGATATTAAGTTCATCAACAAATTCCCCCAATCTATCATTCAGAATAGATGTAAAAATCTTACCAAGTATATGTTGTCTTTTTATTTGTTTTTAAAACCATTTTTGTACAATATATAATTAACTTGCAAAATGCATTATTTGTGCATAATTGTCCAGAAAATTCATACACAAATTGTGAAATACAAATTAAGAACTGAAATCAAACAAGAGGAAAACATAATTAAAATGTGAATATTTTTCATCATTTTATTTAGTGTATTGTCTCATTTAACTATATTTATCATGTTTATGCATATAGATTGAAGATTAAAGGAAACTGATGACAATCTTGAGTTTTCAACAGGTGTTCACTATTCGGTACAATAATTTTATATTCTGCTGCGTGTAATTGATGAAGGTGTTAATGGATGTTATTGTTGCAATAAAACAAAGGACACGCACCTAGTTAATCTCATTTGTTGCTCTTAATTGTGTATTACCTTAGAGTGAAGCCACAGCTAATGTTGGTCCTATCAGGAAAAATTAATTGTACAGTTAGGAAGGAAATAATATTTCATGTTTTTGTTTTATTAAATCCTTCAAAAGGAAGGTGACAAATCTTTGTTTTTATTTTCATTTTATAGCGTTTACATTTCCTTTGCTCTTACACATGTTTAATTTCTACATCTATCAATATGATAATAAAAAGTACACAATCTCTTCATCGATTTTTTTTATTTCTTCATCTTTCAATATAATCCTAAAACATATTTAAATGTATGTGATAACAAAATGTATTCTTGTCGCTAAATAGCTTCTTGTTGCTTTTTGTCACTTATTATTTTTCTTCTTGTCGCTTCTTGACGCTTTTTGTCGCTAATTAGTGAGACCCCACATGCGTGTAGTTTTCCTGATTTCAAGGGGTATCAGATTGAGTGATTCCCCGCTTCATTGATTAATTTGAAACTCATGGGATTCTTTCTATGTCTGTCTGCATATGGAGGGCTATTGTTTTGCATAATTTTAAATCACATGCATAATTTAAATTAAAATAAATGTTTCATCGTAAAAATTACCTATAACACCCCTTCAGCAGATATGGAATCTTCCATGTTATCGTTTCGAGTTGTCTCCCTTTTCGAAGTATTCGTCAAGAAGAATTAACTCGTTAATGCCGGTAAACGTCGTATTATATTAAGAACGATCTCAATGTAAACAGAGGAGTGTGTACGGAAAGGAGTCATGGCCTCTGACCCAAAGGAACTTCAATAATCAAAGAGTAAGAAATGGGGTTCCTCCTAAACTGGTCCGCCGTTCTATATATAGCTTCGCACCGAAGGTCAGTGTAGCGATAAGTGAACACAATATGATAGGAGTCCAGTTTAGGGTTCCTCCTAGAATTACGGTGATAAGATACGGAAGCAAGTTAACTCGTACCACGGCATTGGAACAAAAAAAGTTAACTTGTACTACTGGGAAGTCGTAACATTCAGAAAAATATATAAAAAATATGATGTTTTATGGGTTTCTGTTTGTAAACTTAATAGAAATAAAGTTGAATTACTTGAATTTTACACAGGAGTTAAATGAAAACTTAGACAAAAATAAAGAATGTTTTAAAGCATTAATGTTTTAACTGATCTTTCAAACTAGAACATAGGCGGATCCAGCCCCTCCCCCCTTTTTTTGTGGAAAAAATTTGGTTGATAATAAAGGGAATCATTGAAGCATGACTGGAATTTTACACAGGAGTTAAATGAAAACTTAGACAAAAATAAAGAATGTTTTAAAGCATTAATGTTTTAACTGATCCTTCAAACTAGAACATAGGCGGATCCAGCCCCTCCCCCCTTTTTTTGTGGAAAAAATTTGGTTGATAATAAAGGGAATCATTGAAGCATGACTGGAGCGGGCCCTCTCTTAGGTCAGTCAGTGCCCCCCCCCCCCCTAAGGAAAAGTTCTGGATCCGCCACTGTAGAACTTAATCCAGAGGAAAGTTAAAACATTGCTTTAACTGTACCTTATTAAAATTGAACATGTTGAATATGTATATATCCAATCAGGGACGTATATTTTAAGTCCTTGATCCAATTTAAGTTAATTAAAGCTGTAATCCATGATCACAAATTGAATGCTATGTTTACAATTGTTGAAAGCCATGTGCTTTTTTTGCGGGGAAAATGCGGACCCCCTTAACAGGAATCAGTTCAATTTCATTGTTACATTTATTTATAGACAGTAAAAATAATTTTGGCAATCATTTTGACTAACTGCTAAGATTTTATTATTCATGAAAAATTTTCGTGGGGTGAAACTGTATATACCTTAATTATCTACATCTGCCACAGTATTTTCTATCCAATATACAAGGAACATAAGCTACAAATTGGTCATTGTACTTTCAAATTATATACATTTTACAGACTTAAGAGGTATTGGGTGAAAGTAACGTATATCATGAATATTCATCATTTAACACCATTTGAATGCATTTAAATAAGTTGGTACGAGTTAGCAATGGTATGAGTTTGGTTTTTTTTTTAATGGTACGAGTTTACAATGGTACAGGATAACTATAATTCGATAAAACACAATAAGTACATGGCTCATACACTTGTAACGGGGATTGGCTATTCTTTAAGTTGAGTGACTATTCAGATTGTTACATTTTACATGTGCAGTTGAATTAATTTAGAGAATTTATACTATCCAGCTGTACCAGGGTTACCGGCCAAAAATGCTTGAGACTCGCGCATGTTCATGCTTTTTTTGCAACAGTATTCTTGGATCTATTTCTTTCCTCTTTGATCTTTTGAATTTTGGCCAAATCTCATGCATTTGTTTAATGAAAATTTGGCAGAACTGCTATACATGTGTCAATGAAAACTATGGCAATCGTATCCCTCAGAGCATTCTGCTCTTTGATTAGCAAAAGTAGGCGAGACACAATGTTCAGCGGAACCCTTACAAATTTTTTAAGAGGAGTCTCAGGTATAAATGTGGATAATGGAATTAAGGAATAAATGAAAAGATGACCAACATACAAATAAACAAAGCAGCTATTATGAACTTCAGGTTCTCTTAGCAGTGCATGGGTATAAAAAAATCACTTTGAATTCAAAAGTACAAGCAGTCATGTATCTGTGATTGTGTCAATTGATTTTAGCTTACGAGATTCCAGGAAATTACTACCAAAAAAAAAATCAACATTATAAGTTGTTGACAAACTTAAGACTTCTACTAGTATTACAGAGTAATTAATTACCGACATACATGACGTGCCCTGTATATACACAGATCTGGTTATAACACATCAAGAGGCAATTTAAAACAATATGTTAAAGATGACAGTCAACTAAAACCAAACAAGGACCTGGAGTCGAATTCACAAAAATACTTAAAGACTAAGATTGATCGTTAGTCATGAACAATTCAGTATACTTACAATCTTAGTCGTAAGTTTTTCTACTCTTGAAAACTATATAATGCACCAAACGATCTCAGACCAGGGGTGGTATCAGATGCCACAGAAGGGTTATTTGTTCCTTTGTCACTTGTGCAATAAAGAGGAGGAAGATACCTAAGGAAGAATCAAACACCAAATGTAGGAGAAGGACATACATTATAATTTCAAAAATGAAAAGAAACTAACATAATAGTCAACAATTAAAACACTACATACATAAATAAAGACTTAGCAAGCCAACGTTACTCCAACCAAAAACTGCGATGATTTCAGTTGCCCCAAAAAGTCAAATGGCAACATCAAAAGCACAAACATATCAAACAAACGGAAAATAATTGCCATGTTCATGGCTTAACAAAGTTTACTATATACAAAAGGAATTTTCAAACGAATTGAACGACCTAATTTAGAAATTTCACAGAAAGTCTGAAAACTCCTTTTTTATGTTATATGTTTCTAATATCTAAATTATTTAGAAAAGACTTTCGAATATGAACACATTCTGTGAAACCCATCATTTGAGTATATATTTTTTTGCGTTGATTTTCTTTAGGTCATCTGTCAAAACAAAAACAAAATATTAAAAATACTGAACTCCAATGGGAAATTCAAAACGGAAATCCCTTATTTTAAAAATCGCAACATCAAAAGCTCAAACATCTCAAACAAATGAAAAACAACTGTCGTATTCACGACTTAGTACAGGTGTCTCAAATAGATACTGGGTGTATCTGTGACTGGAAAATGTGTTGACCTGGAACCACACATACACAATAAACAGAAGACAAGTCTGCACGGACTCTGACTCTGGGACTAGCTCTTGTAACAAAAGACGACTCTGGTTAGCGCGATGAATAATTTAATAATTTCAGCATGTAATACAATTGTACAGAGTTGGAACTGCTCAGTGTAAAACTAAATCCAATCTGCCCCATTAAAATACACAGTGCATATAACAAACCAAAAATTACTAGAATAGACTTGACAAATATTTCTTTAAATGAGTTAGAAAATTCAATTTAGGGATTACAGAAAAATTACCACATAGATAATAATTAACAAATAAACTCATCATAGATATCAGGATTAACATTTTATGTATACGCCAGACGCGCGTTTTGTCTACAAAAGACTCGACGAATCAAAAAATGTTTAAAAGGCCAAATAGAGTACGAAGTTGAAGAGCATTGAGGACCAAAAATTCCTAAAAGTTTTGCCAAGTATAAGTTTTGTTCACAGTTTATGAACAATTATAATCATATCAATGATTACTCAAGTCAACACAGAAGTGCTGACTACTGGGCTGGTCATACCCTCGGGGAAATAAATCTCCACCAGCAGTGGCATCGACACAGTGGTTGCAAATAAACTCATCATAGATACCAGGATTAAAATTTTATATATACGCCAGACGCGCGTTTCGTCTACAAAAGACTCGTCAGTGACGCTCGAATCAAAAAATGTTTAAAAGGCCAAATAAAGTACGAAGTTGAAGCATAGAACATACAGACTTATTTAAGGAATTAAACATTTACGAATAATAGATCATTTGAGGTAAAATGTTGCTAATTGAAAATCAAATTAAAACATGAAATTAGATTAGCTAATCTTTTAAACTTGACTTACACCTTTCACATAAAAATAACAAAATCTCTTCGTTATATATTGCATTATAACAAAAACAGTGATTTTACAAAATCTTTTACAATATGTCAGAAAAGGGTCATAGTCAATTTTATTCCATTTCTCCATTGATCCCTTAAACCTAATCTTGAATTCTATCCTTATTCTATCCTATTTTTTTTAGAAATTTTTAGAAATTCAAATGTGACGTCACTTTGTGTGTTGATCTCTTTGGCTAACTCGGCTGTGATTTTTATGTGTGGGTATAGATTGTTTTATGTATACTTTTTTATTCTATTCGTTGTTATCATGTTAATCTTTTATGTAGTCGTTTTTTAAATTAACTGTTTGTTAATTGTTTAATTATTCTAAATACTGAGGATGTTCTTATCCCAGGCAAATATCCTTAGCCGTATTTGGCACAATTTTTGGAACTTTTGGATTAGTCTCGTGTAGACGGAACGCACCTCTGGCGTATTAAATTATAAACCTGGTACCTTTTGATAGCTATTAAGTGTGTGTTTCTCTATCCTTTATGTTCTCCCATTTATTTGTATTGTAGTACTGTCATGTAAAGTTGCTATTTAAAGACATTTCACATTGCCAGAAAAGCGGGAGAGTTGTCACAAAAGTAGGTTCAACCCACCATTATTTTCTTTAAATGTCCTGTATCAAGTCAGAAAAATTACCATTGTTATATTATAGTTCGTTTATGTGTGTTACTGTTTAGTGTTGTGTTTCTGTTGTATCGTAGTTCTCCTCTTATATTTGATGTGTTTCCCTCAGTTTTAGTTTGTAACCTGGATTTGTTTTTTTTTCTCTCAATCGATTTATAAATTTCGACTGTGGTATAGTTCTGTTGCCTTTATTAATAGGAGTTACAGCCATTTAAAAGACTATGTATCATTATTATTTTCATAAACTATGATAGACATACAGAATCTTCAAACAGCAAAATTCTTCTGCAAAGTAAGACCTACAAATATGATTGAAATTATTAATTGATCTTTTTTAGAAGTTATTGCCTTTAATATATATAAAAATATGTGGTATGAGTGCTAATTACAAAACTCTCTATTATCTGTTATTGTCAAGTTTTGAAGTTTGTTTTCCCATAAACTAAGATAAAAAGAGAAAAACTTCATCAGGAAAAAATATAACAAAGTAAGACCTATTTGATATGTTTCCCATAGTTTTAATTTGTAACCCGGAATTATTTTTTTCTCCATCGATTTAAGAATTTCGAACATCGTACTACTGTTGGTTTATCTTCAAATAAGTCAACTTCACAAAAAATGTCAATTGATTCTTTATAAGAGTTGTTACCCCCGAGAGAGTTTTTTGCATGGAAATGTCAAGTTGATGACCGAATGCATTCTGTAAAGTGACGATTGACGAATAGAGGGCAGGACTGTGAGTCATTATCCTATTTTATTTAGTATTTTGATTATTTTATATTATAGATTTATTGTATGTCGCTTCATACCTGTAATTTACCTGTGTAGTAATTGCGTTTAAATTGTTGAATAAAAAAATCTCTTAAAATCAGTCAATGTTCTTTGACCCATTGGTCGGCCTATGGCTGTTCTTCTCTTTGGTCGGGTATTTGTCTCTTTGCATGACACATTCCCCATTTCCATTCTTAATTTTATTCTTTGTCTATAGGAATACACTGAATATGTTAAATTGTTATGGTGGAGTAGCAGAAGACACCGTCATATGTCCTTCCAATGTTAGGAAAGACACGATAAATTTAAACCGCTAATGTCACAATTATACTTATTGATGGCTTATATACGTATATATCGCGTTTGATAAAAACATATATCGATATACATGGTATGGTATGAATTGTTATTTTTTTTATATTTTAGATCAAACCATTGATTTTATTTCTGTTATTGTGTACTGTCATATTACCTGAGATCACTACAGGTAAGTGTAGTTTTAGTTTATGTACGTTTATCTTTTGTCAAGTTCGCAGTGACCTACAAGAATATATGTCAACTAACGAATATATATTTTTTTTCATTCTCAAATAATCAGAAAGTGGTTAATGATGTTTTCTGTCTGCTTTATCAAGAACTTCCTTATTTAATGATCAGTGTATATTAACGAGATATCTAGTAAAGCGAGAACGGGTATGTAGAAAACATAGTGTTATTTTTGTACTGAGAATATTTTCGCAAGAAATGCCAGGTTTAAAGTTATCTATTTTACATTTGTTTTTTGGCAATTTATGACTATCCCTTACAATTTATCGAATTAATTCCCTTTTGTTTTCTTGCTTCAATTCTGAATTGGTTTATCAAGGCTGTTTTCTCTGAGAATTGGTTGTCAGATGCTTTTCTGTGGACAAGGGTTTGCAAAGACTACACCGTCCCGCTTAATGATACAAACTTTTGTAAAAAAATTGATATATGAAACAAATTTTCGACAGTCCTACAGACCCAATAACCACCAAATCCAGACTTCTTCAATACAGACAGAAAAAGAAAAACTAAGAGCACTTGTAAAATAATTAATTCATTTATTATCATACGATTTTTTTAGTAAACAGGTGAAAAGTTAAGATGACAAAAAGATCATAAAAAAACTCACTAGAAGCTGTAATAAAATAGGGTTCTACTTGTAGTATATAAGTCACAAATGCATGCAGAATTACATTGAAATTTGCATACAATTATGCTAGACCTAAAGCTGCGATGTGGTTAAATTTATAATATAATTTTCTGCTTTTTCATGCTTTTTGAATAGCTTGGTGTATGCTGTGTCGGCTATACTATCAGCTCCTAAAAGTTCGATGTTGCATTTGTTGATTACTATACGATTTCCATGAGATCTAAGGTCACTTTGTTCGTTATCACGTTTGAATAAACCTCACTGTACACAACTGTTTACATAGACTGAATTTATTTAAAAGAGAGGCTGAAGATACAAAAGGTATATGTCACTCAAAAGTCGAAATAATTTTGAATATGCCATAAAAAAACCCGAGAGAGACAAACAGAGACAAACAATAGCGCACAAAACACATTTGTTATGCCTCACCTACGATAGTAGAGGGGCATTATTTTTTCTGGTCTATACGTCCGTTCGTCCTTCCGTCTGTTCGTCTGTTCGTCCCAATTCTGGTTAAAGTTTTTGGTGAAGATAATTTTTCATGAAGTTGAAGTCCAATCAACTTGAAACTTAGTGTTCCTTATGATATGATCTTTCTAATTCTATTGCCAAATAAGAGTTTTTACCCCAATTTCACGGTCCACTAAGCATGGAAAATTATAGTGCGAGTGGGCATCCGTGTACTGGGGACACTTTCTTGCTTTGTCAAAATTGAAGCTAATGCCTTTTTAAAAATTTGTTGTTGATTCCAGATATTTGATTTGCTCTTTTCAGAAATTTGTTAACATCTATCCTATCATCGGGCGAAAAAGAGCAAGAGGTTATGTTTTAGTATCTGAATTGTCAATGCATTCAGTCAGCGTTGACTTCTGCAATGTTTTCTTACGAGTATATTCCAACCTGAATTGAATGCTTGCCGGGCTAGTACTTGAGCACGACAGGTGCGTCATAATGATATGATCTGCTAAGATTTCCGGAGCACATGAGATTAACCCTGGTTTGTACTGGGGTTCTTGTTGCATAGTCTTTGGATTTCTATACTGCCTCTCTTTATAAATAATTTGATATGAGCGTCACTGAAGAGTCTTATGCAGACGAAACGCGCGTCCGACGTACTAAATTATAATCCTGGTACCTTTGATAACTAATTAGATATATTCAGTCTATTTAAACAGTTGTGTGCAATCGGAAAAGTGAGGCTTATTCAAAAGTGATACCAAACAACGTAATCTTAGATCTCATTGAAATCGTAATCAAAGAATGCAACATCGAACTTTAATCCAACCAGGAGATGATAGTGAGGTGAAAATACAGACAATCATATCATCAACACATCTCAGCTGTATGTCTCTTTTAAACATGTCCAATGTCCCTTCTATATGCATTGTTGACTCAATACTACAAATACAACCCTATTTGATTTCGGATTCTAGTAAGTTTTTTAATATGAGTTTTTTTGTCATCTTAACTGGTCACCTGTCTACTCAAAACATCTTATTATTTTGTAAAAAAAAATATATGAAAATAAATGAATTGACAATTTTACCTATCATGTCTGTTTGTTTTATTCACACATCGTTGCCAATATCATGGAATTTGATGCGACTGTCATACAAGAGGGATGTTAAGTACCTTAAAAATCAGGTTTAGTTCACCATATTCTACAGCAGAAAGTGCCCGTACTAAATAAAGAAATAAAGCAGAAGTATACCGCTGTTCGGAATTCATTAATCGATTGAGAAAAAAATCAAATCCAGGTTACGAACAGGACAGAAACACAAAACTTAAATTTAACACTCACAGTTGTTATCCATTCATTTGAGCTTTTGATTCTGTCATTTGATTACGTTTCCATTTTAGCGGTATTTTGTAATTTTACTTTATAAATACAGGGTTGAAAAATCAAAAGTTCTGATAGAGAACTTATTTCAGGAGATCAAAATTTTAAATTATCCTTGAGCTCTATAAAGATTTTTAGCATCCACATAATTATGTTTAATACCACTACACGAGTGAAACTATGAGCTACTGCTCACTGATGATACCCAGCCCAAATATACATTTGGCATATTTAAACCACAATGATTTTAGGTATAAACAAGCATACATGTAAATGAATTACAAAAGACCCAGGATCTAGAGGGATACCATTTGAGTGTGGGAGATCAAAAGATAATTCATGATGGATTTAATTGATACATACCATTACTTTGACTTCATATATACATTTCTTGGTTTCAATATCAAATATATTTGAAATTAAAGTTATCTGTTAAATATAAGTAGAAGTAACAGGCCCTTATTTTTTTCTTAATTCACTTACATATGTTAATTGTTTAATACTAAAAATCCAGAATGTCTTCTTCATAGTACACATATACGATATTCCCGGGCTAACTTGTGTTTCCTATCATGATTTCCTTGATAAAGAAATGTTGCTGGTGTTGAACAAATTATATTTATAAATAAGGAAATTGAAATGTATAGAAAACGGAAACAGCAATCAAATTATGAAGGGGAAGTTAATGTATGAGGAATCGTCTATTAAAACAGAAGACAAACGGGTCTAAATTAAGAAAATGGCTGTATTTGAAAATTATAATTCTAAGCAAAACAAAAAGACTAAAAAAACCTTTCCAAAACAATTGCTGGTATTTGACCAATGACAGAAAAAACTGAGTTTACTGTGAGTATTGTTATGTGTTTCTTTATTCTATATTTGCCAGAGGGTTTAGATCTCGCAAGATAATGATCAGTTTTTCATTAACTATTATGTAAAAATTGGCTATTTTGTAGCAGTAAGATTTTACTGATAGAAGAATCTGTCCAGAGATAATCAGCGACCTTCTATGCAGTACAACTGACCGTATTTAGACAACTATATTGGCAAGAGTATTCTTATGTATTACTAGTATTTTATTTATTACACTCTAGCAGTTTTGGAGAGAAAAAAAATATTCGAAAATTCCACACTGCATGATTTCAATGTTTTTAACACCATAGTCTCTATTTCTTTTCTTTTTATGTATAAGTAACACATAAATTCACCGGAAGACTACCTCTACTTCAAGCTTTTAAAATCTCGAGAATATTCAACAATTTATATATAAATCCTTACTCTTTGGACTTTAAACCGATTGAAAACTATGAAGATAACTAATTGTTAGTCGGAAATGCAATAGTTCGTTTAATAAAAAATGTCTTTATACTGTATGGCAGTGGCGGATCCAAAAAAGGGGGGATCCGGGTGTTGGTACCCGCTTTTTTGGACGACCAATGCATTTGAAAGGGGAAATATAGTTGGACCCCACCCCTTTTTTTAACCTGGGTAGGGACCCCCTTTAAAAAAATGGCTGGATCTGCCCTTGCCGTATGGTATTTCAATAGAATAGTTTTTCTTTCTTAATGATGATTGTCAGGTCTAAGCATCGTGAATTTTCGTAGTAAATGCGTCCACACGTATGTCAGCCGATTTTTGGCATGCGAAAATAAAGGAGGAGTTGAAAAGGGGTACCCATATCTCAAATCCCATCACTCCTCCGCCCCCCCCCCTTTTGTGGTCTTTTCAACTGAATGATTATTGTCGCATAAGAATATGACCCCTCAGTTCATTTATTTTACTACGGATTTCTTGTAATAAATTAATAAAAGTTCAATTGTTTGAAAATATGTCAATCAATTGAATAAATATGTTCGCAATGAATATTAGAGTTTGGGTGGAGTCCAAATTCCAAATATTTTTAATCCTCAATTTTCAAACCATGCTATATGTCTATTCCGTTTGTTTAGTCTTTATAATTTTAATAGAACCCCATTATTTTAACTATTCTTTATTCTATATTTTTACTTTTCTACTCTCTACTCATTATTTGTTTGTCCTCTATTCTCTATTTCATTTTATTTCTATTATTATTTCCAATTCCGATTCCCTAATAGATCTTTAAATAGTCTATTTCGGTATTTGCCAATTCCCATAATTGACCCTGAAATTAGAGATCCCTTTTTGAGTTGTCTCCCTTCGAAGGGACATGGGTTTTTATTAGAAATTAGAGAAGAGCCGTTGAAAGCGAAAGAGCTAATGTACCTGTGAGTAATATGTGTAACCTTTAAGTTTTTCAAACATTTTAATTAAAATTTATTTGTTGTTCATTATAATTATTGATACCACAAATAAATTTTAATTCGGACTGGAACGGCAAAATCAGTGTATATTGAATAGACATAAAAATTTGGCCTGGCAACAGACTGTCATGGAAAAGACGTATCTTTACTATATATGTTCTAAATATGGAATATTATTTTCATCAGAGAAACTTCTTTTAAGAGGAAAAAATATATAAGTAAACAGTTCTGGTTACCACCTATGGATATAGGAGGGGGAGGACAGGGGTAAGGGAGACAGGGAGAAAGGGGGTAGGAGAAAGGAGAAAGGGGTGGGAGAAAGGAGAAAGGGGTAGGAGAAAGGAGAGGAAGGCAGGGAGAATGGAGAAAAAGTTGGAGAAAAAAATAAAATATGAAAAAATAAAATATCTCTCTTTTTTCCGGTAAATTAAAAAAAATAAAATAAGGAGAAAAGGGGTAGGAGAAAGGAGAAGAGGGGTTGGAGAAAGGAGAAGAGGGGTGGGTCCTCCCCCTCATATAGCACATTGACATATTTAACTGAGTAAGGAAGTCGTTCATCGGGAAATCAATACATGCTTCAAAGAATCATTTAGGAAGGAAATAAAAGTTTATAAGAAAAATCCACAACGAAATATTTTTAAACATTTTTCATTCAAAATTGCGACTTAGATCCCTTTAGTTTTTTTTCTTCAGTATACTGATGTGGATATTAAACTGCATATTGCTTTAAAGCTACGAAATATTGAATCTTGGCTTTGGCTAAAATAAATTGAGAATATGTCAATGGTGCATATATGCCTCCCCTGCTTTACATCATTAAGGGACATAAGTAGAAAACTAAAAGTGACGCCACCCAAATTCGGACTTGATCTGTGCCACATGTGCAGCAGGATCTGCCTACCCGTCCGGAGCACCTGAGATCACCCTAGGTTTTGGTGGGGTTCGTGTTGCTTAGTCTTTAGTTTTCTATGTTGTGTCATGTGTACTATTATTTGTCTGTTTGTCTTTTTTTCATTTTTAGCCATGGCGTTGTCAGTTTATTTTCAATCTATGAGTTTGACTGTCCCTTTGGTATCTCTCGCCCTCTTTCTTGGTACTGACGAAAGACCTTGTTTATAATCTTATTAACGTGTTGTTCTTTTATTTGTCTTTTTTCATATTACTTTACTGTCTAGTCTTTTTTCATCATATCTATTTGGCGTGGCTGGTGTATTTATACATCCCGCCATAGTGTATCTCTGATAATCTGTGTATTCTTGTCTTTCATTTTAGCTAATGTGCTATGCCTTAGGCAGCAACCATTTGATTTTCTGGGGGGCTATGGTTTTTTTTGGAAAAAAAAGTTTGTTTCCAGGTTTTGGTGAAAAAATAATTTGTTTTGGACCCTGAGAAAAAAAATAGTTTGTTTCACCCTCAGCTGCCACTATATTTAATGCTAAAATTGAAAGAAAAAAAATGATTTCCGTTTGTCGTTAAAAAAAAAGATTGTTCTTCGCCAAAGGCGAAAAAAACCATAGCCCCCCCCCCCCCCCCCTCAGAAAATCAAATGGTTGCTGCCTTAATGCATTTTTGTATTTATTTTTGTATACATATGGCGTGGTTCTGTACTTATGCATCCCGTCAGTGTGTTTTTATTCTATATTTTTTTTATTCATTTTCTTTCATGTTTTGCTAATGTGGTAGCTGTGTCTATATGCCTTGTTGTGTTTCTTTGATACATGTGGCGTGGCTCTGTACTTTTACATCCCCTTATTGTTTAATTTTATCTTGTCTTTCATTAATGCCAATGTGCTGTGTCTATATGCTTTTTTGTGCGTCTCTTTTACATATTTGTTTGTTGTTATAGTGATTAAGATTATAACACAATGTTGACTGAATGTTGACTGATGTAGCCCTATTTGTGACATTTTTACCTGTTTTTTTTTAACACTAATTCACGTATCGTTTTCAATATATAGGAATTTGATGCAACTGTCATACAAGTGAGAGGTTAAGCTTGCTTTAAAACCAGGATGAATCTATCGATTGCTACATAAGAAAATGCTTGTACCGAGTCAAGAATATGACAGTTGTTCATTCGTTGGATGTGTTTCAGCGTTTGATTTTGCCATTTGGTTAGGGACTTTCCGTTTTGTATTTTCCTCGGAATTCATTACTTTTGTGATTTTACTTTTTACATCAAAATTATAGAAACGATCTTGAAAAAAACAAAAAAATCGAAAATATACAAATCAACCAAAATAAAAATCAGCCCACACGACTAAAAAAGGCTTTATATATTCAGTTGTTTAAATATCTTTATTACAGAAGGTTCCATAACGGCTGTTGATCAATTCTGACTGGAACTATGGTTACTGGTTACGGCTACGGTCAAGACGGCTGGGGTTTTTTTTAACAGAGAAGTTAAATTCATTCCATTGGTAAGAACCTCAATTTTCACATTTTATTTTCAATTTGAGGTGTTAGCGACAAAGCTTACACAGAATACACTTGTTTCACACTCGTACAATGAATTAACCCATTCTCTCTCTCACAAACAAATAAACAAACAAACAAACAAACAAACCTCATCAATACCACGATTGTGTTGACCCCTCGATGATCAGTCAAAAAATAAAAGGCCTAATTAAATACGAATTTGGAGAGCATTGAGAATCGAAAATTCTGATATAGATACAATTAAATGTGCTAACACGTTATGAATTTTCATATTTATAAGTCCATTTTATCAACATAATCAGTATTTTTTTGTTCATGTGCGTGTACATTAAAAGTAAAAATGTGAATTTTAACCCGAAAACATATATAGAGTCATAAAAACGTTAAAAACTCTTAGTTTTAATGATTGTTATATTTAAAATAACAAAAATACAAAACTCCAAAGGGAAATTAAAACGAAAATTCCCTTACCAATTGGCAAGACAAAAGCCCAAACATATCAAACGAATGGAAAACAACTTTCATATTCATGACTTTGTACAGACATTTCCTTATTTAAAAAAAAATGTTAAATAATACCTGGGTTTAAAGCAAGCTAAACCTCTCACTTGAATGACAATATCTATAAAATGATGAATGATAATCTTTCAGTCAGTTTTATTGAAGACTGGAGATTGCATGTCAGATAACTGCTAGTAGTTTGTTGTTATTTATGTATTATTGTCATTTTGTTTATTTTTCTTTGGTTACATCTTCTGACATCAGACTCAGACTTCTCTTGAACTGAATTTTGATGTGCGTATTGTTATGCGTTTACTTTTCTACATTGGCTAGAGGTATAGGGGGAGGGTTGAGATCTCACAAAGATGTTTAACCCCGCCGCATTTTTGCACCTGTCCCAAGTCCGGAACCTCTGGCCTTTGTTAGTCTTGTATTATTTTAATTTTGGTTTCTTGTGTACAATTTGGAAATTAGTATGGCGTTCATTATCACTGAACTAGTATATATGTGTTTAGGGGCCAGCTGAAGGACGCCTCCGGGTGCGGGAATTTCTCACTACATTGAAGACCTATTGGTGACCTTCTGCTGTTGTTTTTCTTTGGTCGGGTTGTTGTCTCTTTGACACATTCCCCATTTCCATTCTCAATTTCAATCAATGTTTGTTAAGGTTCTTAAAGTTTTAAGTTTTTTTCGGGAGCTCATGCATGCTGATACTTCCTTTCCTTATGTTGTTAATAAACTCATCATAGATACAAGGATTAAAAGTTTATATTAACGCCAGACGCGCGTTTCGTCTACAAAAGACTCATCAGTGACGCTTGAATAAAAAAATGTTTAAAAGGCCAAATAAAGTACAAATATGAAGAACATCGAGGACCAAATTCCTAAAAGTTTTACCAAATACAGCTAAGGTAATCTACTCCTGAGGTAGAAAAGCATTAGTAAAGCAAAAATTCCAAATTTAATTTAGTGATGATTTCCCATCTCTAATTAACTGTTTAACAAATTTGCGTTGATGTTTTTGGTCAATTGGTTTTTTTTTGTAGTTTTTTGTGTTTTTTTTTTTTTTATTGTTGCCTATAATAAAGACCAAACAATACAGAAGATAATAAAGACCAAACGATACAGAAGATAATAAAGACCAAATAATACAGAAGATAATAAAGACCAAATAATACAGAAGAATCACCATAACTCCAACCTGTTTAAAAAGTATAGAAAATTTTAGAAAATTAAATTAAAAAAGCACACAAGCTTTACATATTCAGTTGTGAACTAATTTAATTGCAGATGGTTCTGCAATAGCTGCCGATCAATTGTGACTGGAACTATGGTTGCGGCTTCGCTCAAGACAGCAACGTTTTTAAACAGAGGAATAAAGTTCATTCCGCTGGTAAGAGCCTTAATTTTCTCATTTTATTTTCAATATGAGGTATTAGTGACAAAGTTTGCACATAATACAATTGTTTTCACATGACAAATAAATGTTTTAAATTTTACATATTTACATGTCGATTCAATCGACATACTGCGTATTTCGAAATCCAAATGAGAATTCAAGACCCTAAACAACTGGCATAATTAAAAGCTCAAATGGTTATCAAAGATACCAGACTTATAATTTGATACGCCAGACGCGCGTTTCGTCTACACTAGACTCATCAGTGACCCTCAGATCAATTAGTTAATGATTTTAACAATTAAAAAGTTGAAGAGCATTGAGGACCCAAAATTCCAAAATAAATGTGCCAAATACGGTTTGGGTAATCTAAGCCTGTGATAAGAAATCCTTAGTATTTCAAATACTTCATAGTTTTGCAAACAGTTCATTTATAAAAATGGTCATATATAAAGGCAACAGTTGTATACCGCTGTTCAAAACTCATAAATCCATGGACAAAAAACAAATAATTTATATATAATTGATATTCATTTCAACACCGAAGTTCTGACTACTGGGCTGGTAATACCCTCGGGGTCCACTATCAGTGTCATAGACTCAGTGGTGTAACTAGTTATCAAAGATACCAGACGTATAATTTGATTCGCCAGACGCGCGTATCGTCTACACTAGACTCATCAGTAACGCTCAGATCAAAATAATTAGAAAGCCAAACAATTATAAAGTTCTAGAGAATTGAAGACCCAAATAAAAAAAATTCCAAACACATCGAAAGATTGGTTAAGAACTCATATTCTTTATGTAAAACATGGTAGAAAATTACCTGGTTTTATAGCTGGCTAAACCTCTCATTTGTATGATAAATCTATCAATAACTATCTGCCCCGAAATTTTCAGATGAATCGGACAACCTGTTGTTAGGTTACTGCCCCTGAAGAATTAATTTTAAGAAAATTTTGCCGTTTTGGGTTATTATCTTGAATATTATTATAGATAGAGATAAACTGTAAACAGCATTAGTGTACAGCAAAGTAAGACTTAAAAATAAGTCACCATGACCAAAATGGAGTTATTGTCCCTTAGAGTAAATTTTTAACAGTTTTCATAAATTTTGTTAATTTTTACAAAAGTTTTTCCACTGTAACTACTAGGCCAAGTTCATTATAGATAGACTGCCATAGACATAATGTTAAGCAGCAACAATCTCAGTAAAGCAAGATCTACAAACACATCACCATCACCAAAACATAATTTTGAGTTATTTGTTTAATATGCACATAGACCAAGGTGAGCGACACAGGCTTTTTAGAGCCTATAGTTTTATCTTCTTTGTCTACTCTCTTTAAAATATCGATTTATTTTATGGAGTGGGTGTAATGATGTTGATCTTTATTTTAACTTGATCTGGGTGATTTAATGAAGATGTTTTCACCAAATCAATGTGCAATGTTCTTTACCTTCCTAGTGGAGGTTTTATGTCTGTTGTGCATTTTAAATTCTTAAAATTCGTGAATATTTCATTTTGTAAATCATATAGTGCGTATGATAAAAAGTAAAATCACAAAAATATTGAACTTCGAGGAAAATTCAAAACGGAAAATCCCATATCAAATGGCAAAATCAAAAACTCAAACACATCAAACAAATGGATAATAAAATTTGTCATATTTATAACTTGGTACAGGCATTTTGTTATGTAGTCTAGAAAATTATGGATAAAACATGGGCCTATAGCTAATTCATTTTCTCTCTTGTGAGACAATATCCTTATAATCAATGTTGTTACAGTTCACAAAATTTAAGGTTGTTTTCGGTACTACATGCATGGTGAACCGTGATACTTCTTCTCCTTGTGTTTTAATTCAATAATTGGAAAGGTGGTCTGATGTTTTCGTAGATGTTTATATATATATATACGTATTGATACACACAGATTTCAGATAATTACTTTTGATAATGTTTAGATATTTTTTTATTTACGCAGGTGCTTGTTGGTTTGGTCATAGCAATAATTATTGTAATTGTTCCGTACGATCGACAGATACTTATGTCAACAACCGTTACCAAGGTGATGCAAGGAATGGTCTCATCTGTCTTACAACTCAACTCTAACAAAAATAAAACAGAGACATCATGTCAAAACTGTACAAACATCAACCCTCCTTCCATTATAGAACCGATCTTACAACTCAACTTCAACAAAAATAAAACCGAGACATCATGTCAAAACTGTACAAAAATCAACCCTCCTTCCATTATAGAACCGATCTTTCAGAACTACTATTTTCCAGAGTCTAAGTGTGATAAAAAGTTATTGGTGTATGAATGTGCTGGAATTTGCGGAGGGCTTGGTGACAGAGAAAAGGGAATTTTGAGTGCATTTTTGCTATCTTTATTAACACAACGTACTTTTGTTGTACTTCATCAAACACCATGTGAAATTAAGAAGTTTTTTGTGCCACGAATATATGATTGGTCGAAATGCTCAGCAGCTGTATCAAAAGCTAAGTCAAAGGGATTTTTAATGGTCAACTACATTGATGCACATGGTAATCTGCCGCAGAGTTTTGAAAATTTAAGAGGATATGACATATGGAAAGAACACGTGGTTGTTATACACGTTAACATTCGTTTAAATAATAGAATAATGAGCCATCCAATAGCAAGAGAAACCATACCATGGATTTTGACGTCGCCACCGGCGTTTGTCATGTCTCAATTGTGGCATGCGCTATTTAAACCGGAAACAGCCTTATTGAAACATGTAACCAACTTCATTAAAAACTGTACATTAAATAACAAACGAAAGCTTGTTGCCGTTCACATTCGTACAGGATTTCTCCCGAAAAACTTTGGTGTTCATGTAAAAAATATATTCACATTTCTTGATAATTATCAAGACAAGTCAAAATTTGTCCTTTACATTGCATCTGATAGCGAGGATATAAAAAATCAAGCAAAAAAAAGATATGTCAACTTTGCTTCATTAAACAGACACGTTGTCCATATTGACCACACACGTGATGGATGTGGTGGTATGTACACAGCTGTTTTTGAACAACTGGTATTATCCAGGGCCGACGTACTAGTCATGACACACAGCGGGTTTTCTCGTATGGCGGCATATATCCGCAACAAGCCTGACAATATATATCTTTATCAAGCAAAAGATAAACTAAACGAGTCATTTTTTGAACACATTACCTTAGAATCACTGCCAAAAATGTTTCCGATAAGCTGATCATGATGATTGATAGAGGAACAGGACAACAGAACGCTTTAATTTTCTTTCAATTGAAAATTTTTAATTATTTTGATTAAAATCTTTTATTTACAATCAACTGTGATATTTAACATTCTAGTCATTTCTAAAAGGTAAGAAGAAATTAAAGGGAAAGCAAAGAAGGACAATTATTGTCATTAATTTCCCTAATGAAAAATGACGACAGTTATTATCATTACCCGATGAAAAATGACTACAGTGAATGTTATTACCCAATGAAAAATGACTACAATTAATGTTATTACCCAATGAAAAATGGCGAAATGTATCTTTGAATCAAGACCAGAAGATAAACAGTACAGTAAAAGTTATTTTTAATTAAAACAAAAACAAAAAGAGTGAATACGATTATTCCGACTAGATACAATTTTCACCTCCACACGAGACAACTGTGGAAGACTATAAATTGGACGATTTGTCTGTGTACTGTTGGTTGTCTTTTTCTCTGTTTTGCTCATGACGTTAATAGTTTAATTTCGGCTTGTGGTTTGCCTCTATTGCAGTACTTTAGTTGTACTTTATCATATAAAAAATTTGTAATGGTTTCACGGAACCCACTGTCTCGCCTAATTTTGCTGAAAATCACAGGCTCTAAAAAATGAGAAAAAAAAATCAATAAAAATATTCCTCTTGATACTATCTTTTGATTGTAAGTTAGCTTTTGTCCAAGTTTTGTAAAAATCCAGGATAGTTTATGAATCTAATAAATGTTTAAAAACTTTAACTGTAGACTGTATGTAATGTTAACTGGAAGAAAAACCAAGTCCATTTATAAGTAAAATACAGATACTGTGGATTCATTATTATTCGTTGGATACCAATTTTCGTGGATTTCGTGGGCACAGTCAAACCACGAAATTAAATATTCAACGAAGGATAATTTTTCTATAGGTGTGTATGCAGTCTTCAGCAAAACCACGAAATTGAATATCCACGAATATGCAAGTTTTTCTTAATCCACGAAAATTGGTACCCACGAAAATAAATGAATCCACAGTACTCAGGTACAAAATATTAACAAAATATCCTTCTAAATACTAGCTTTTGATCATAAACAAGCTTCTCTCTAAGTTTTGTACAAATTAAAAGTAGTATAAGAAAGTTATTATTATTCTTTTTAATTTAACCAGAGTGAATGTGTTGTTTCCTGGCAGAAAATCTAAGTTCATTTATAAGTAAAATACAGAAAAAATGGAAATTTATTTTTACAAAATTTACTTCTTGATACTATCTTTTGATCGTAAACAAGCTTCTGTCCACGTTCGGAAGTAATCCAGTATAGTTTAAGAAAGTTATTAAAATTTCAAAAACATTAACCACAGAGTGAATATTTGTGGACGCCGCCGACGACGACGACACTGACGACGACGGAATGTAGGATCCCTTAGTCTCGCTTTTCGACAAAAGTCGAAGGCTCGACAAAAACCCCACCGGTTCGATTTATATACTTTTATAAACTCAATATCTTTTAAGAGTAGTTCGCGGTCTTTCTATCGTGGTATAGTTTTAATTGAACGATTTTGTATATAGTAAGTAAAGTAAGATTTTCTGACACATATTACCTTAGCTGCACTTAGCAAAACTTTTAGTCTTATGTATGCTCATTATTTCCTTATTCGGTGATAGATGTTATAAATGTGTAAATACAAGATTAAGATTTGAAATCAACCAATTATAAATTGAATGCGTCGGAAGAGTTTTTCTGGATTTACCTTTACCGGGAATGTTCAAAGCCGATTTTTTTTATCTCATAAGTCAGCCTCATAAAATTAAAGGTACATGTCGACACAGATGTTTGAATTGAGTGCCGTATTAAAACGCACAAAAGACTTCAACAAATTGTGTTGCCTATACAATAATACATCTGGTTAATAGTCTAATTCGGTAGGTCACATTCCTGAAAGGGAAACTTAATTCATTCAGATCTTTCTAAAAGACAAAAAGAAAAAGCACCTTGCGAAATTCTTAAATTTTACTTTCGGATATATTGATGATGTCCTATCACTGAATAACCCATATTTCAATTCTTACTTCTCAAATATCCCATTGAACTTTAAATTAAGGACAGTACTGATACTAGAAGGACTGTTTTATACTTTGATACACAGATGGACGACCTCACACTAAAGACATTGACAAACTGGACGATTTCAACTGCACAATTATCAATACTCCATTTCTCAGCAATAACATATCCTCTGCCCCAGCGTATGGTGTTTACATGTATCAGTTAAAACATTACTAGTTATCAAAGGTACCAGGATTATAATTTAGTACGCCAGAAGCGCGTTATGCTCGTGCATGCTCACACTATACGGACTTCAAATAGTACGCAGAAACTGCATCTTGAAATCATTGTTTTATTTTGTGGTTATTCAAATTAAATAAATATGTAAAAAACGGAAATGATGTCAGAAATGATTACCAGTACATTTTGTTAACCAACAACTAATGTAAAATTTATGGGAAAATGATCAAATAAATACATGTAGTAGTCTACCGGTGTTGTATAGTCATAGATCGATTCAACCAAAACAAATCCTTGGCACAAAATAACAATTTATAATTAACTTATATTTTTGCGTCGAGCTTTCGCAATGAAAGAAAAACAATATCATACTGAAATTTTATCATAGCAATGGTATAACTCTATATGTAAACTTTGATGTAATGCAAGAAAAAAAAATCATAGATTTTATAATTAAACATTGATGAAGTACAATAATTAAAATGTCCTCTACTTTTACATTTAAACATTAATGTAATGCAAGAATAACAATGCCATTTGTTTTACCTTTAAACATTGCTTTCATGTGAAACTAACATATAAACATTAATTTTAACAATGCTGTAATGTTATAACAATGTCATTTATTCTACATTTAAACATTGGCAAAATGTGAATTTAACATTGTTATATATATTCATTGAAACAATATTGTAATGTTATAACAATGTCATTTATTCTACATTTAAACATTGGTAAAATGTGAAGTTAACATTATTATATTCATTCATTGAAACAATATTGTAATGTTATAACAATGTCATTTATTCTACATTTAAACATTGGTAAAATGTGAAGTTAACATTATTATATTCATTCATTGAAACAATGTTGTAATGTTATTACAATGTCATTTATTCTATATTTAAACATTGGTAAAATGTGAATTTAACATTGTTATATTCATTCATTCAAACAATGTTGTAATGTTATAACATTGTCATTTATTTTATCAGTGAAATTTTAGAACTGTCATCCAACCTGTATGCTGGCAATGGTTTATTTGTAAATATGAATTAGTATAAGAGAGAGGCAACGGATACCAAACGGATATTCAATTCAAAGTCCAAAATAAACTGACACCGACATGGCAAATAATGAAAATAGGCCAAAGGACAAGCAACAATATATAAAACACACAACAAAGAATATCAGCACGAACCCAACAATAGAGTGGTACGGAAGAGTAAGCAGATCCTGCTCCACTTGTGACATCCATCGTTTTGCTGCTCATGGATGAATAGATGATGAGATTGTGTTAACGACAATTTGAACATATTAGTCTTCATATGTGCATCAGAATTTCAATAATGGTGAAACAAATCGTGATGGCGTCTGTAAACGTTTAAGGTTGTGTGGGAGTCTAAAATAAAAATGATAGAATTTGTTCATATTTTTCCAAAACGTAGTATCAATTGATATATGTTGAAAAATATAATAAAAATGATAGGTCACCGTGCATTTTCTCAAGCTACAGAATGTGACAAAATGACACATTTTGTAGCGATTATACAGGAAAAAACACCATTTTGTGATTAGAAACTTAACAAAATGATAGAATTGTTAAATACTTAAGGAAAAGATAGCTTTCAGGCAATGCTTTGAGAATATCTAAAGAAAAGATAGGGTCACCGTGCGTTTTTTCCATCTAAAATACAAAATAGCAAAATTTCATGTAGAATCCTTCAGAAAATGCAGTTTTAGAGTTACCTCCCCTCAAAATGCCAACTTTTTTTTTTTAAACAACCAAAAATAATTAACATTTGCAAAAATATTAATATTTATAAGTTTTATTCTTATAAATTGGTTCATTTAAATGAAAATTCACATGAAATATCTGCATTCCTGCATAAAATTTTGCTAACTTGATAGAAAATCTGGACCTTTGGTTCTCTGTTTTTTACAATCCAAGATGGAGGAAGACACCCATACCACCTTAAAAGTGATGAATTCAACCAATTTAAACTGTTGTTTTAACTGCTTTCTGGTCAGCAGCAATTTAGCCTTTATCGAAGAAATCATCAAAAGAAATGCAAACTCTCGAATATCATATCTACTGGGGTATATAGTTATAGTATAACTAATCGCCGTATTTGAATATCAAAAATAAGACAACGCGTGACCGAACGACGCATGGATTAAACGAGTGCGCAGCACGAGTTTAATCCATAGCGGCGTTCGGTCACAAGTTGTCTTATTTTTGATATTCAAATACGGCGATTAGTTATACTTTTTATTACATTGTCAAATTGCTTTTTTTTATGAAATTAATGTAGAAAATGTAAGGAACTATATGGTTTTCCTACGCATGTTTTGTTTCGACGTTATCGACGTCTTGACAACGCCTATTGTTGTATGACGTCAGAGAGTGAAATAACCACGTTTATTTCACATGTGAAATTATCGGATTTATCTAACTGGGAAATCAATGTAATTCATTGCAACCAATGTAATAATATTATATAATCGATATAGTGGTGCTGCTAGAATTTCGCTACAAAGAAAAGGAATGTTAACAACTGGGAAGCTGGAATCAACCCTTTTGTTGTTAAGTTTTGTTCTCAATTAATTGTCAACTTTAAGATGCAAGTCAAAATATGAAACAGGCTTTATAACTGTATATGTTTAATCACTTGTAAATGTTACAGTGAATTTGTATAATCAGTGATTATGAAGAATCCCTGAAATTTTCCAGTGATTATGTAGAATCACTAGAAAAAACGTCAGGGATTATACATAATAACTGAAATGAAGAAATGGTTTTATGTACATGTATACATTAAATGTATAAAATTCAAATAATTTGTTCTATAAAATCATATCAAAACACCATTATAAACATAAATTGTAAAATGTAGAGCACAATATATCAAAATGGTAACCCCATTTTTTTTTAAATGTTAGGCATAATATATTGAAATGTTAAACACAGTATATTAAACATCTGTTTTTATCACAATATCTACATTTAAAAAAAACTTTTTCTTCACATATCGAATCAGATTTTACGACACGCCTAAGGGAAATAAAGTGTTAAGTAAAACCATTTCAAGGTATCCCGAAAAAAAGGGAATTAACAACCTCGAACTGGTTCGATCAAAATATCATGTTTTGTTGCAAGGCTGGATTCTTTTTCAGACTTTTTGTGAACAATTGCCATTGATTATGTTTTTGGGGTTTCCTTTTCCTTTTTATCCGGCAGAATTGCTATGAGAATATAACACCAAATGCCAGCTTCCTTAGTTTTGCCTATTTTATTATACATTTAGATGCATAAGTTCTCTCAGTTTGAATTTCATGTTCATTTGAACCAAAAAACGATGACTTTTGCATGTTTTGATCAAGATTTCTGAAAAACTGCAGAAGAACCTCAAAGTACACACATTTCGGAATCCAATGATATAGCCGTGTACCATTTTTGACGATTAAAATTTCATAATTTCGACTTTGGTCACCAGCCTATTAGCTGGGAAGAAGAATGCATAAAGGTATTTTCAAAGAGCGTTTCATTCGTCACTACTTTTTTCAAAATAGTGTTTTCTGGTGATTTGGAATTGTTATATGTCACCTATTCTCAAAGCGAAAATCTAAGACATGAAACGATGTTTAGCAATATCAAATTGCTAAATAAGAAACGAAAAATAACAAAAATACCTCACTCCAAGGAGAATTCAAAACGGAAAGCCTTTTATCAAATGGCAAAATCACAAGCTCAAAAGCAAATGGAAAACACACGCTATTTTCCCGACTTGGTAAAGGCATTCGCTTGTGTAGAATATGATGGATTGAACCTGATGTTATGGCTAGCTAAACCTCTGACATGCAAGACAGACTCGTTGATTTCATTAGATTTTAAACATCTGTGAACCAAAAGACAAGACCTATATAATGAGGTAAAATGTCACAAATGTCAAAAATTGGGGCAAACGTTTAACATGTTTAACGGAATGTTGTTCAGGTCAAATAACGACATTTAGCCAACCGAAACACTATATAATGTATAAAAGTGTTGATCAAAGTCGCGTTTTGTGCATAAAACCATCCTGCTTCTCAGACAAAAAATACAAGTTACTTCTAATCACAAAACCTTTCGTTGTTAGAATTCTAATTTTGAAATAGTTGTCCCAGTTTAGCAAACTTTGTGTATGAAGTATTTATGAAATCATATTTAACCAAATGAAACATTTCTAGAAAATCTCATCCCAGTTGAAACATGTAGAATTCTATAATGTCCTAGTCCTGGTTGTATTCATAACATTATAACAATCTTGGGCACATATCACTTACCATTCCTTGGAATACATGTTTGTTTATGAAACGTAGTACAATGCACGTATGCATGTTAATCGACAATACATACAATATAAGGACTTTACATTATGAGAACATGTTCAAATGATATGAGGGTCACGTGTGTGTCGACGAAATTACAACCTCTTATTATAAAGACAAGACTATGCATCACCGTTCAAATATTCCAAATGTGAAATTGTATCTAACTCGTGATATCTTTTTTACAGGCATAAGAAATATCAGGCGTGAGGCGAAGTCTAAACTATTAAGCAGTTTGTACATTAAACAATCCTTTAATTTTTTCGAAAAACTGATGATTTTCTAATCCCAGGAATAGATTACCTTTAATAGCCGTATTTGGCACAACTTTTTTTGGAATTTTAAGTTCTCAATGCTCTTAAACTTTGTACTTGTTTGGTTGTATAGCTATTTCGATCTGAGCGTCATTGATGAGTCTTATGTAGACGAAACGCGCGCCAGGCGTATTAAAATATAATTCTGGTACCTTTGATAACTATTTATACAAGTATACACTGAAATTACTTGACTTAAATGGTGTGTATGTCTCCTACCGTTGAATCGGAATCAAAAACTTAACTTTTCTTGCTGTCTATAGATACAAATATTCTACCGTTGAATCGGAATCAAAATCTTAACTTTTCTTGCTGTCTATAGATACAAATATTCTAATATTTGAGATGAAAAAAACATTTTAGATCTTGTTGACCAATGTTGACCAAAATGTTTTCAGATAAATCGAAAGTTATAAGTATAAGTACAGCGCATGATAGGTATAAAAGATATGTGTACAAAAAAATCATTAACGATACCAGCCTTATAATTGTCTACGCCAGAAGCGTGATTTGTCTTCAAAGACTCATATGCGTGACGATTGATTGAATAACGTTGAAATAGAACAAATTTAGTACATAGTTGAAGAGCATTTAGGTTGCAGTTTGAAAATACAGCTGTTTCTGAAAACACGCCTCTTTTGGGGAGAAATTGAATATTCATAGAAAATTAATTTTGTTTACATACTGGTTCCCAGTTATGCTCTCTGTGTTCCATATCGCAGAGACAAAACTTGGGAATGTTACCAGTAAATAAACACGTGCATATTGTTTACATTGGAATATGTGGTAATCTTTCATTCGAGGTAAGGGAAGTTAAGAAAATTAGTGTAAATTTAAACTCTGAGAAGTTCAGGACATATAAACGTTGAAAATTATATGCCGCACAGCCCTATATTTTTACCTTTGAACAAAATTGTGGTGCAAATAAACTTTCAATTCTAGGATAAGATTTTTTTCAAAACTTCATAGTAAAAGTGGTACAGTTTTTGCCGTAAAAGGAGTTCCTATGGGAAATTGCATTGTCAATATTTACAGAAATGCAACCTTTAGGACCCGCAATACCTAAAAGTTTTCCAAAATATAGTGCTAGATAAGTGTATTAACATATTAATATAATGTTTAAAAGCGTAGAAAAATATATTCCAAGATGATGTACCAATGTACGTATACGTAAGATGTGTAAAACTCGTCATAAGTACAAGGTATAGATTTGTGTGCGCTGACCCGCGATTCTTCAACAAAAGACTCATCGGTGATGCTTGTTCAAAAATTTGGAAAAACGCCATATCACGTACTAATAAGGTTAAAGAGCATTCAGGAGCAAACCAATCTGAACAATTTTGTATGACTCTCTTTTTCGTATACCACCGATTTGTGCAGATTTTGCCATCTCACTGAAATTTTAAATATTCATAAAATTATATGAATTTAACCGTTTGCCAATTCATTTATCAGGGGCAAACCATTTTTGGGACGAATTCGTCTTAAAAAATAGTCAAATCAAAGAGGTCAAAAGATATCAGAGGGAGAGTTAAACTCATATATTAAAAATAAACTGACAATGCCATGGCTAATAATAAATTAAAAAAGAAATAAAGGCAACAGTAGTATACCGCTGTTCGAAACTCATAAATCGATAGAAAAAAACAAATCTGGGTTACAAACTAAAACTGAGGGAAACGCCTAAAATATAAGAGAACACCGACACACATTACAATATAACTTACACAGAAATGAACTAATCTTTAGACAAAATCAGAAATCCGATGAGAATAACAAATATAACATAAAACAGGCAATAATAATACACAAGACACAACGTAGAAAACTGAAGACTAATATTAAGCAAGATGAATCCAACCAAAAACTGGGGGTGATCTCATGTTCTCCGGAAGGGTAAGCAGACCCCTTTCTACACGTGGCACCCGTCGTCTGAAGACACACTCAGCGCCAAACAGTCCACCATCAGCTGCAGTATCAACCCAGATTTAGTAAACATAATAAACACTATAAATTTCATTGGTTCAAAGCTTTTTTATATTTACCTATAAACTAAATTAAAGGGAAGCAAGTTAACTCGTACCAACGAAAACTCGTACCATGTTAACTCGTACCACTGGAAAGTCGTATCACTGCAAACTCGTACCATCAAAAATATATTAATCAAAGCGCTGTAAGCACTGTTGGCAGTTAACCAATCAAAGCGCGAAAGCGCTGTAAAGGCAGTTAATCACAGGTTGTGTGTATTTCTAGTCCAGTTATATCATTATCTTCCATAGAACAGAGGTAGTTTGTAGAATTTAAGATTTAGAGTTCTTTTGTACCTAGTTCACCTATATCTAGTCTACTGTTTACGGTATATTTTCTGTGCCTCCCATGAAATGCATTTTTAGCCATGGCCTTGTCAGTTTGCTTTAAATTTATGAGTTTGACTGTCCCTTTGGTGTCTTTCGTCCCTCTTCTTTAGACATATAAGAACTTTTCCTTTTCCCTATAAATAGACTATTTTTAATTATTGATTGTATACACATATTCTATGACTCCCATAAAAAATAGTTCACAAAGATTGACTAGTCTCTGTACTGTGTGTATAGCAAGGACATCAAGTAACATAATTGTAAATGTACATAGTAACATGTCAACATTTTTGATGACCATACCTGTCAACTGTCAGTATTTTCAGAGTATTTCCCCCATCGAGCTCGAGGCTCCCAAATGGAAATTTTGTAAGAGCAATTTTGTCGACTATTTTAAAGAAAACAATTAATTCAACAATGGCTATGAGCTTGTTAATGCACGAAGAAGCCAAAAACCACATTAGAACATATTTGAAGGGAATCCATGATAAATCGCCCCACTATTTCACTAACTCGCCCCACTTTAAAAACAAGAGTGCACACACTGAAATGTCTCGCCTTCTTTACTAATCATTGATATTATGTTGATAGTCCTAATAATAAAGCGTTATTACAACTGTCACATAATCTTAACATAAACCAAGAAAACTAAACATTGACCTTTGAACCATGAGATAAACCATGCCAGGTAGGCATGTACAGCTTACAATTCTTCCATACAACAAATAAAATTGACTTATTGCTTATAGTTTAAGAAAAACAGACCAAAACACAAAAGCTTAACACTGAGCAATGAACCGTAAAAAATGAGATCAAGGTCAAATAAAACCTGTGCGACTGACATGTAGATCATGAAATATTTCCATACACCAAATATAGTTGACCTATTGCATATAGTATTAGAAAAAAAGGCCAAAACTCAAAAACTTAACTTTAACCACTGAACCATGAAAATGAGGTCAAGGTCATATGACACCTACCAGGTAGGCCTGTACACCTTACAACCATGCCATACACACAATATAGAAGACCTATTGCAAACAGTATAAGAAAAACAGACCAAAACTTAACTATAACCACTAAACCATGAAAATGAGGTCAAGGTCAGATGACACCTGCCAGTTGGACATGTACACCTTACAGTGCTTCCATACACCGAATATACTACACATATTGCTTATAGTATCTCAGATATGGACTTGACCACCAAAACTTAACCTTGTTCGCTGATCCATGAAATGAGGTCGAGGTCAAGTGAAAACTGTCTGACGGGCAAGAGGACCTTGCAAGGTACGCACATACCAAATTTAGTTATCCAATTACTTACATGTATAATAAGAGAGAATTTAACATTACAAAAAAATTAAACTTTTTTTTCAAGTAGTCACTGAACCATGAAAATGAGGTCAAGGACATTGGACATGTGACTGACGGAATCTTCGTAACATGAGACAACCATATACAAAGTATGAAGCATCCAGGTCTCCCACCTTCTAAAATATAAAGCTTTTAAGAACTGAGCTAACATCGCCGCCGCTGTATCACTTTCCCTATGTCGAGCTTTCTGCGACAGAAGTCGCAGGCTCGACAAAAAAACTGACCCAACCTGGATTACCAAATCACCCCACTTGTGAACTGTGTTTAATCCCATTAATATTACTCCTGCCAACTGGTCCCATCTAATGGAAATGGGTGAAATCTAGATAAATATATTATTAACCAGGATGAATTTAGTAATGCCAACTCGCCCCACTTATGGAAAAAGATGTTATTCCATTGAATAAGTTAAATTCCTTATATTGCATTTTGATACAATTAACTGGTTTCTTTTCAATTGTTATGCAAATAACTAAGCTTCAAAACTTACAGTTATTCTTCAACAATCAGGTTTTTTTTAGAATTATAATCTCAGTATATATCAATAATAGTAATTAAATTAATTTTCGGTTTGTTTGTATACTGTGTAGATTAGTTTTCATTAAAGTGGTGCGAGTTTTTATTTTTAATTGTATATATATATTAATCTAAATATTAGGCAGCAACCATTTGATTTTCTGGGGGGGGCTATGTTTTTTTTTCTGTGCAAACTTTTTTTTTCACCTTTGGCGAAGAACAATCTATTTTTTTAGCGACAAACCTAAAACAATTTTTTTCTTTCAATTTTAGCATTACATATAGTGGCAGCTGAGGGTGAAACAAACAATTTTTTTTTCTCAGGATCCAAAACAAATTATTTTTTTCACCAAAACCTGGAAACAAACTTTTTTTTCCAAAAAATACATAGCCCCCCCCCCCCGAAAATCAAATGATTGCTGCCTTACCGTTTTTTTATAAGTAGGGCGAGTTAGCAGGAGTAATGTTAAAAACATGATTTAACCAATTTCACATGTGGGGCGATTTGATAAATCAGTTTGTGGCGGTTTTTTAAAAAGTGGGGCAACTTGTCCTGCTTCCATTTGAAGGCCCCCTTGAAGGTTTTGTATGACTATATGGACCATCTTTCACGTAAAACCCCCATGTGCATTTTGAAAAGTTGGCAGATATGTTTCTAACTCCAGGCAAAATCTACCGGTATGAATGAAAAAGAAGTTTTCAATTAAGGCTCTGTGGCCATAACAGCTGTCTCATTAGCATTTTAACCACTTCCCATATTTGCAATGAAAACAATAGAAGAAAATTATTCAACGCAAAAACAAAACTTGCTTGTAAATATGAAATTCTCTTTACGGTATGAGTTTTTCTCATTGTTTGAGAATGTACAGTAGTACCTGCAACTGCTTATACCTATTTCTTATTCACTTTTGCTTGATAAACTCACTAAATATCAAATACATTGTACCACATCTCCTTATTTTTATAAGCATTCCAATAACATGAACAATTGTAATTCAATTCTATATACCAAAGCAAAATGAACTGCACCACTTTCATTCACTAGTATGCATCTTTTGGCAAAATACAAGTTCTTAAATGACACAATATATATTTATTGATAAAAAAAAATTTGGTATACAGCTTTTTAACAGGTATAAAAAAAAGCACAGCTGTGTCATAACTTGTGAAATATGTGCCAAAAACATAGACATTGATGGTATTTGAGTAATTCCATATGTGAAGCTCAACATTAGCTCGTCAGTTGGTGGTGGACAGTTATAATTCCTTTCTGCAGGCTAGGATGAATGACTTTTCAGGAAAACCAATTTCACAAATCAAAACTTTCCTCAAAATTTCTCCTACAATATTCATCCAGATTAGTTCTTTTGTTTGAATTGGACACCGTCCTGATGTTTAATTTTGCAAACCATTCAGTCTCTTGCTTGCAAATGGTGCATGAAAATAGGATGGGTATGGCAGTAGACAAGTCTCTTTAAAGTGGGTTTGTGCCCTGAAAAAAAGTTTTATAACTCAAGTTATTTTGAAACTTGTGCAACACACATACCCAAACAACTATAACATAGAAGAGAGCATCATTCGTGTCGATGTTTTGTTCCTGTTTACATTGTCATTGATATTTTTTCAAAAAGCCTGAGGCATAACTCATGAATTCCTGTCATTACATCCTGAATTAACATAATTACTGCTAGAATAATTATCAGTATGAAATTGATATACGTACACTATCATTGTACAGCCTTCAGTATATATAATTGTTGCATTCATTCTCTCCTGTGTTCAGTCGTTCAAAAATATTTAAACATCAACAACTGAACTTTAATAAGGACAAGAAAACACTAGAAAAGATACGTACATACAACCCGTGTTTAAGTGTATTTGAAAGAGAAATATATCTGGTTAAACGATGTATAAAGGAGAAATATATCTGGTTAAACGATGTATAAAGGAGGGAAAATTGTAGATATTGCATTACGATGCTTTCTTCCTAATAGCACGTGGATAAGTTTACATATTTAGACTTGACCCAGTATGACCCGTACCTTGTAGGTCACCGCCGTCGTTTAAACACTAGACTACAGTCGTGTAAGACAATAAAAAGCTTAAGCCTGTACTATTTGTGTGAAGTAAATGTGTTTGTTCTGTACATTTGAATTGTTTTACCTGATAGCAAGGACGTTTATCTATCCGTTTCCTTCTCAATTCACTTTTGTCAAATTCTTCGAGCTTCTTCAAAACATACGTATTACTGCGCCCGGAAGTGAGAAAAATATGAGAAATCCTAGTAAAATAATGCTTTTTTCAATTTTGTGGAATCCATTTTGTTATATTTATTATACAAAGATAAAAAAAGTTACGATTAATTATGAATTTGCATATCATTATACTGAACGTTTATGGACTATTTTCCATCGCTGTACATCGGTCATTTTGGCGGGAAATCATGTACACATACACACGTAGATTGGCTGGTACCCGATCGTAATGTTACACATCACATATATCAAATAGCTAATACCCGGAACGTAGTACCGGGAACTAGGATAATACGTAGACAACATACATAACTAGAACCGAAATTGAAAACGCTTTACGGTTTCTCGTTCATAAACCGAATTCCGCTTTGAATTATAGAAGATGCAATATTAATTATGTTCAGTCGACTTTTCATTGTTATATCAACGTCTGAACTAATTAAAGAATCTTTAGATGTCAGATAACACTCGAAATTGACCCGACCTCTTTCCACACGGAATACACATAATGATAGTTTGTAGTCAGGTTGACTGCTTATAATGCAAAATACACACTAATAACAAGTTCTATAAAACGAACAATACACACTGATCGTTTCTTTAGTCCCCAATGTAAATGAAAGAAACAAAAACCATATTATACCATAAAAAGAAGAGGAGAAATTCGAACATTTCCGGATCTATTTCTGGCCAAAAGACCCCCTGCAAAGATTGCGTATGAAAAGATGAACCTCATGACTTAAAAGTCAGGCCTTAAAGCACTGCCTTTAAAAACCAAGGCAAACATAATTATGAAAACTGTGGCAATGTTGCCTCAACTTTTTTTAAAGATTTAAAGAACAAGCATTAAACATTCATATATAATTGTACATTTATGTTCATTTAATGAATTAATCATTAAGGCAAATATTTCATATTTTATCAAGGTTTTCAATAGCAACGCACATGACTACGAATGATCATGAGTCTTTCATGAGTCAGCAGTGGTACAAGTTTGCAATGATTGCAGTTCTTCTAGTTGATCGTAATTGTTCGTATTAGTTGACTGTTAGTTGTTCAAGATGACATTAGTACGAGCTTGTAAAAGTATGAATGGACTTGCTTCCCTGGAAAGAAAACTGAGTTTGTGTTGTAAAGTACAAAAGTTAGGAGAAACAAATCAGACAAATGTTTACTACTACAGGGATCAATGGTGAGTTCTGACTGACCTGTCCATAGCAAATGTAAATAACTCCACCTACACCCCAAGTCCATGATGTCTAAGTTTGGAATAAAATGACAGGTTTTAGGGTCTAGCAAAGTGATATGCATATGTGTCGCATATGAGCAGATTGACCTGGTATGTCATTCAATCTTTTTTGAAATGACAAACAGGAATGAATATGGTTTAGGGGTTGGTATCTCAATCTTTTACAAGTTCTCAAAGAGGGTGTGGGGTGACCCTAGGGAATACCCCTATTTTTCATTTGATTTTTTATATTGTCCCATATATGAATATATATATATATGGTTTATGGGTTGGGATCTCGGCTGTTATCAAGTTTTCAAACAAGAGGGGGTTGAGGACCCGAGTGACTTCCCCTATATTTCATTCGATTTGTTATATTGTCCAATACATGAATATATATGGTTGAGGGGTTGGGATCTCATCTGTTTCTAAGTTATCAAACAGGAGTGTGTAGGGTGACCATAAGGATCTCTATATTTCATTTGATTATTTCTCATACATAAATATATATGGTTCAGTTTAAAGGTGGGGATCTCGACTGTTTCCAATTTCTCAATCAGGTGACTGCAGGGACTCCCCCTATATTTCATTTAATTTAGAGTTGGGGATCCCAACTTTTTCAAAGTTCTTCAACATGAGGGGTAGGGTGACAACAGGGACTTCCCCTATATTTCATTTGATTTGTTATATAGTCTTATACATGAGGGTGTACAGTGACGATAGGGACCGCCTTATAATTCATTTGATTTGTAATATTGTCCCATACATAAATATATATATTGTTAAAGATTGTGGATCTTGACCATTATAAATTCTCAAAAAGAAAGGGGTAGAGTGGCCCCTCGAACTCCACCTATATTTCATATGATTTGTTATATTGTCCCATACATGAATATATATGGTTTAGGGGTGGGGATCTTGACCGTTACCAAGTTTTGGTAATTTTTGACTCTTGTGGATAGTTGTCACATTGGCAATCATACCACATCTTTTTATTTACATAAGAAACTTCCAGCTATTTTAACTGACCTATCAAAATTGAGAAGAAAAAAATACCCCTTGAAATTGCAGTAATATGTTGAATTGTTCAACTTGAAAAGCATTTAACATGCATTACCAACATTTATCACTGATAAAAAAAAAATATACTGTTACCAGGAACATATATATTGTTAGATAAACTGTTCCCAGCTGTCAAAATGTATTGTATTTTCACATTAAAATTGGTGTACAAAATATTTTCTGCTTTTTCTTTCTTTTACATATGTCTTTTTGTTTTCAATTCTAGTGTTTATATTTATTTACCATGCATAAATGTATTTTGGCACCTGTCTGGATTTTTTTAGTAGCCAAATCCGGGATTACCCTTATCCGCTTCCGGAATCGGATCCGATATTGTAATCTCGCGGCAGTCATTTTGGTTTCATTGTTGTTTTTGACAGATAGTGAGATACGATTTAACTCGGATTTACACATTATTTATCGGCGATTTTATGTATAAAGCTAGCGGTTGAACAAATTGAACATCGCTGTCATGAATAGTAATGATGAAAATATGTTTGAGATCGTTTATTAGGAAACTTTGGTAAAAATGTTTGCAAAGTAATTCTTTTATATTCTTTCAAGGTCCGTCGGACATGTCGTGCGTAGCTAGTAACCAAGTAGAAAGTCCGACTGCAAAAGTGGAAAGGTCGCAGACCTCGGACCACCGCTAATTTAAGCCCCTAGGCTGCGTCCAAATTGAAGATACGAAAATTTCTTCTTCTTTTAAATTCAAAATTGCCGCCAACAGCGTGATCAGTTGAACTTATATACGTATTGACGACAAACAATATTCCTACGACTTTTACAATTTGGGAAATTTTAACTACTTGTCTATAGAGATTTTCGGCGATTAGATATTTCATACATTTGTTCTTTGACATCTTAACCAAAAGCTCAGGGGATAATAAACTACACAAGGATTCCTCATGTGCTCTACTTCCTATGTGCAACTTCAAAACTTTTGGGAAAATCGACGATCATTTAAGGTTTTTCTGGTCATATTTTTTGTAATCCAGAATGAAAAGTATAAAAAACTGTCCAATAAGTTACAAATAATAAAGTAGCAAGCTAGATGATAACAATGGCACGTATTTCAGCATTTATTGGGTAGCACACAAATCCAGGGTGCTCGCATAAGGCAGCTTAACTGCCTAAAAATTACGAATATTTTATGGTATTTTTTTGTATTAATAAAACCAGAGACATATAATACAATTGTATTATATGTCTCTGATAAAACTAATATTGAATTACTTGAATTTTATACTGGATTTTAATAGACAAAATACGAATGTTTTTCTAAAAGCTTTATTTTTTAAGCTGATCTTTCAAAGTAGTTATAATCCAGAAGAAAGTAAAAACATTGCTTCAACTGTACCTTAAGTTGAATATCTATATCCAAATTATCCAAATAAAATTGATTAATGCTGTAATCTATAATCACAAATTGAATGCTATGTTTACAATTGTTGAAAACCATGTGCTTTTTGGCGGGAAAATTCGGGAACAGGAAACAGTTACATTTCATTGTAACTTGTTATTTATAAAAAAAAAAGTAAGAATTTCATTTTGGAAATCATTTTGATTACCTGCTAGGATCACAGTGTAGATACTATTCTGTACGCTATCCGGAAGTCGCGATTTTCGAAGCGATGATTTCAAACTGGCTAACAGAACGGTTTTGTTTTGGGTGCTTTTTCTCATCATTTGTTTACTCCTATATCTATAAAGTGCTTTTCACATCTTAAATGTATGTACAACATCATAAATATCAGTAACTGTAACAAAAACATGCAGTAGAATATAAAATATACGCGTGCATCACACCAACTTCATAGAAAAAAGTGAAATCGATTGACAATTTTGCTCTCGTAGTACAAAGCAAATAATCTTTTATTGCAAATATTTGCATCAGTTTACAGTAAAATATATACTGTTTCAATATTCCTACCGTATTTAAGTAGAATGTTCGTATTTCAAATAAAAAATATGTTTTCATTGAGGATCCCAAAATAAATTACTGTACGATCAGTCTAAAACTGACTGTATTCTAGTAGCGATTTCAGATTTTTTGTCTGTATGACCAGTCGTGATTGTGAAGAAAAAAACAACAACAAATGGAAGTTTTTAACGACCTTGACTGAAAAACAACGGCAATTTGAAGGTATATACGTGTCTATGTGATATAATTTATGATTATGTCCATGGAACTATAACGTGTAATTTCTTTCATCAGACAATACAAATATATTTCTGATGATTTTTGTAGACGGCGAAATAATTATATTTTTGTTTCGTCAGTCTTACTTAAAATCAAATGCCTATAAAGCAATACATGATTCGCTTGTGGACTTTGTATTAGTGTGTCGTTGCAGTTATCTGTTTAACTATTACATTTTTAAGACTATTTACACCGTCTACCGTTGACCAATTGATGATTACATACATCAAGCATGTCTCTTTTAAAATGACAAAAAATAGATAGAGAAAGCTTTGTTTAAAACCTTTAGGTATTGAGGAAAGAATTAACGAAATAATACCCCGCCACTTCTATAGTCCATGTTTTGGAAAAAAATAAACCACCAGAAAAACTAAATTATAGGTACACAGGGGCATCATTTAATAACGAATATGAGAAAGTTTATACTTTTATTAATACTAGTACTAGTATATGGTAAGTTTTTGAAAGTTGCGTATAGTAAGCGGGTACCACCCAATAAGGTAGTGGAAAAGTCCATATCATGGAAATAAAAATCTGATGATTTTTCGAAAAACCAAAATAAGAGGTACACAATTGAATTAAATGATAAGGAATCTGAAAAATATTCATTAATTTATGACAAGTGTCTTAAGGAAGTTGTGGATATAAAATAGGTACGCCCAATATGAAGTTATGACAAAGTCCGTATTTTAGATAGAGAAACATCAAAAATATTTTTACAAAAAAATCGAAATAGAAGGTCCATAGTACATTAATAGATTAAAAATGGAGCGATTTTAGAAAAGTTTAACAATTCGTTTTGGAGGTCACAGTTGGAAATACCTGATGGGTGCCCCCATATAATGCAATGTTCAAGTCCGTATCTTATATAAAGAAACCCCTTAAAATATTTTTAATAAAATGAGAAATATATCCCTTTTTTATATATAAATAAGGCCGTTAATTTTCTCGTTTGAATTGTTTTACATTGTCATTTCGGTGCTTTTTATAGCCGACTTTGTGGTATTGGCTTTGCTTATTGTTGAAGGCCATACGGTGGCCTATATTTGTTAATAGCTGTGTCATTTTGATCTCTTGTGGACGGTTGACTCATTGGCAATCATACCGCATCTTCTTTTTTATATTATAATTTATGATACGGAATCCAAGTAAAAAATAATTAATAGTTATACCAGTGACGGATTCAAGAAAATTGGGATCCGGCGGTTTGAAACTCTTTTTTAACTTTCAATGCATTTGTATGGGAACATATATTTGGAATCCTCTTTTCTCCTGGATTGGACCCCCTCTCCATTTAAAAATGACTGGAAACCCCAATGTATATTAAATGGTTGATGAGGAGATGCGCTTGCATAACCGGCGAAACATGTTGTTCCAGTCCAACGGACATCATTATCACTATAAACCATCGCTTTACAAAGTGGTGTACAATTGAGTGTGAAAGAGACAGATCTACATCCCAAAACAAAGTGAAGGAACTGTGATCAATTATAGGCTACAGTACGGCCTCGAATGTTTGTAAATTCATGCATTTTTATATAGTAAAATTAAATGTGTGTTTGTACAATTTTAAGTATAACGGAGGACATTTCTGAAACTTCTATAAACAAACAAATTTTAACCTTCTTCTTATTTCAGCCACATTCAAACATCCTTATACTTAATGTAGTAAGTCGAGTACACCCTATCAAGCTAAAACATGTTTGAAAAGTTTACAGGATGTGCATTTATTAAAATATATTTGTGTTATTTAGAAAAATGACATCTTCTAATGTATCGTAAATAACTTTGAAATCACTACTAGAATACAGTGAAATAAAGACTGATCATACAGTTTCAAAATATACAAGCTCGACTGATCGTACAGTGAGAAATTCAAACAAGTGTAATTTTCTTATTTCTGGCTTCAAAGATCTGGCTGAAACTTTTACCACCACTTAGAATATACTCTATTTAGTAAATTAAGTCTGGATTTTTGCGTTAATTTGTACAGTAAGAGTGCAAAAAGATTGTATTTAGGTTCACCGACTGATTTTCCTTAGTGATGCACTTGGAAATCTCTTAATTAAGGCAAAGATACGAATAATGAATGTGCTAAATTTAATTGTAAACCATTTGTGAATATCGATGTCAGCTGAATTAATCATTAAGCAATGTACAGATGAACATCTTACCGTTTAATATAGTATATCCGACAAATTTAAAATGTGATCCAAAACGTTCTCGCTTCGAAAATCGCGACTTCCAGAAAGTGTACAGAATAGTATCTACACTGTGAGGATTTATTCACGAAAAATTAATTTGGAATGATTACAAATTAAATTCAATAATTATCGAGTTGACGTTGGTACGAGTTTACAATGGTACGGGATAACTATAATTCAATTAAAGTCAATTGACAGTTTGTGTCATTAACAAAACGCCATGATAATCATTATAATATTGTTGTTTTAGGAATCTCTTTTTACAAGTTTTCAAGTCAATGAGCAAGCAGTAAAGGAAAACTTCACCTACCTAATTGATGGTTTCATTCGGGACTATATTTTAGTATACATGCTTACTAGTTTCTGTTAAGGTAATAAAGGCTTCAAGATATCATACCCGGTATATTATACAATGTAATTTGAATGCTATAATTTGTCAGAAAAAGTCACTCAAACGCAATTACTTGAACGAGTACAGATCATAGAAAACATTGGTCCATAAATTAGTTGAAATGTGGACGTCATCTACCTTGGATTGACTGCGACTACTTGTATAATGAGAATTTAAATGTGTGCCAAGGATTTTTCTGCTGAGTGAAATAATCATCTTTATATCATCCTATTTGGCCAACCTGTTCAATGTTAAGAGAACTAACATACTTTGTGTGTCTATTCATAGGCAGTTGCTGTCTGTCATTGTAACTTTTTCCACCAATGATATTACTTTCATTTTCGGCTATTCTAGAATAGGCCACAAAAACTTAACCTTGATCACTGATCTATAAAACGAGTTAGAGGTCAGATGAAAACTGTTGAAACCAGAACACAAACAGCATGCAAGGTACCAACAAACTAAATATAGTTATCCTACTACTCATAATAAGACAAAGAAACATTACAAATTTTTTTTTTTTTCAAAAAGTCAATGAACCTTGGAAATTAGATTGAGTACAATGGACATATGATATACAAAAACTTCTTAACATAAGGCATCTATAACAAAGTATTCCAGGATTTCCACTTTCTAAATATCAAGATTTTACGTAGCAGTATATTCCTATATATGATATTCAGCTTTCTGTGACAGTTCTGAGTTATCAATTTTTTTTAAAATTTATTCACAACATTTTGTGATTTAGCTGGCTTTTCCCCAGATTATATATGCATGGATTGTCGCTTGCTCAATCATGTGTCTGTGATAGAAAATTTGGACAATTCAACACCAACATGATTTATGATATTAGTGTTTTTAACTTTTTAATTTATTATTCGGAACGGAACGGAATAATAAATTAAAAAGTTTAAATCAGATTCAACTAGATTACTGATTCTAATCATCGTCGGAACGAGAGGGGGAAGGCCTCTTTTAAAAAATATAATTACCGATGGAAGGAGAAAGACTTTTTGTGTAACCTGCCTTTGTGTTAATTTTTTTTATTATTGATCAATTCGAAAATGCTATCTAAAACACATACCACTCATGCAAAAAGAGGTGTCAGACAATTTTTTTATCATACTGCTTTTATTACATAATAGATGTCTGTTTCCGTTCGATTCCGTTAAATACCAATTCCTCAGAGCAATTGGTACTTTGCGGAACGGAAAAATAAATTAAAAAGTTTAAATCAGATTCAACTTGATTACTGTTTCTAATCATCGTCGGAATGAGAGGTGGAAGGCCTCCTTTAAAAAATATAATTACCGATGGAAGGAGAAAGACTTTTTGTGTAACCTGCCTTTGTGTTAATTTTTTTCATTATTGATCAAGTCGAAAATGCTATCTAAAACACATACCACTCATGCAAAAAGAGGTGTCAGACAATTTTTTTATCATACTGCTTTTATTACATAATAGATGTCTGTTTCCGTTCAATTCCGTTAAATACCAATTCCTCAGAGCAATTGGTACTTTGCGGAACGGAAAAATAAATTAAAAAGTTTAAATCAGATTCAACTTGATTACTGTTTCTAATCATCGTCGGAACGAGAGGTGGAAGGCCTCTTTTAAAAAATATAATTACCGATGGAAGGAGAAAGACTTTTTGTGTAACCTGCCTTTGTGTTAATTTTTTTATTATTGATCAAGTCGAAAATGCTATCTAAAACACATACCACTCATGCAAAAAGGGGTGTCAGACAATTTTTTTATCATACTGCTTTTATTACATTATAGATGTCTGTTTCCGTTCGATTCCGTTAAATACCAATTCCTCAGAGCAATTGGTACTTTGCGGAACGTAACGGAAAAATAAATTAAAAAGTTTAAATCAGATTCAACTTGATCACTGTCTCTAATCATCGTCGGAACGGGCTGTTGAAGGCCTCTTTTTTAAAATATAATTACCGATGGAAGGAGGAAGACTTTGTGTAACCTGCCTTTGTGTTAAATTTTTTATTATTGATCAAGTCGAAAATGCTATCTAAAACACATATCACTCATGCAAAAAGAGGTGTCAGACAATTTTTTTTATCATACTGCTTTAATTACATTAAAGATGTCTGTTTCCGTTGATTCCGTTAAATACCAATTCCTCAGAGCAATTGGTACTTTGCGGAACGGAACGGAATAATAAATTTAAAAAGTTAAAATCAGAACCAATGTTTCTAATCATCGTCGGAAAGGACGACGTGAGGTCAGTCTAGATATCATAATGCATGACTTGCAAATGCGTTAATTTCATGATAATTTATCAGGACAATCCGACATATTCATCTACAGAATATTTCCGGATGTTATACATTATTACACATTTCACCTGTGAAGATGAGATTAAGTATACATTTGTGTTATTTGTATATGGAAAACCGTAAAACACAGAAATTTTAAAGTTTGTTTTGTTTTAAAGATTTTTCGAAATTTTGATAAATGCCCCCTTTGGATACCTTAAATGAAATACTGTTCCGTTCCGTTCCGTAAAGTACCAATAGCCGTTCAAAGGCTATCAGGCAAAACATAAATTTGAAATAATTGGTTTTATCTTATTTTATTTCTGTACAAAAATGAGGACAGATGAAACATGACATGACATTAAAATGAGAAGAATGTAAATGATTAAAATATGTCCATGTGAAAATGCTTCATTTCTTCCTTACTTATCTTCATCTGTTTATCTTCCAACTTGCGAATATTTGAAAGAGTTTCACAAAAGAATATTTTTTCCTTCATGTCTGCATGTTATGAAGAACATTATAACAAAAGGATAAAAAAAAGTTACAACATAATGTTTTGCTGTTGGTCACAAAATAATATATTTTGCTGTAGATTCCCTTTCTACTTTCACTTTGTCTTTGATTTTACACATATAAGAGTTTATCGTCGTCCTCTTGGTGGCCCTCGTCCACGACCTCTCATTCCACCACCACCACCACCACCACCTCTGCCGCCACGACCACCCCTTCCACCTCTACCTCCTCTGCCACCTGAAATAAATATATAATTTACAACTACTGTGACAATCAAATCAAGTATCAAGTTAATAATTTATTATTTTTCTGAAGACTGTGAATCAATTATATGTGTATGTAATTAGAAGAGTCTTGACGCTCATTTGAATACTCTATATTAATCTAATAATGTATAATAATCAGAATTATAATCTTTTTTTATTCAGTCACAAATGTCCTTTGATTCAACAGCTATTCTTTTTTCATGGTAACTTTTTCGGGGAAATGCAAACAATATCAACTCACACGTCATGTTTACCACTGCTGATTAAATCCTTTTGATTTAGTGACTTGCTGTCAGTAATGGACTTTAAAAAACAAATGTAATTTTGTTGATTACTTACCCCTATCCCTACCACCTCTAAATGCACCACGTCCTTTAGGTGTGTCATCTATCAGTAATGTGTCTAGTGGCAAACTGTCAGGTAAGATGTAATATCGGATATTGTTACCACGGATACTAAGTGTGTCCAGCTGTACTGGGTCTTTGTTTTTCACGGTCATCTTTACAGATTTTAAATGGGTATTCATGCTGACATCAACCCCTATAAATATAATCATCTTTCAATGTTAAAATTTATATATCTAAGCTTCAACTTGATTGTATTATGAATAAGGCCAAATTAAATAGCAAGATACAAAGTTAAAAGCATAGTAGTCAAAATAAAGGGTTATATTCAAGGTTACTTAGTTACATTTGGTTATCTTTCCAGTGATCTCAGTGACAGCTCACTATCGGACTAAAAAATTCACCAAAATACAGTACAACTACAACTTGTGACTTGCTCTTAATAATCTGCTTTGTTTTAACAAAACATATTAGGAAAGTGTCCAAGGCAGGGACCTATATATTTAATTTTTTTAACTAGAAAATTTATAAAAGTCACAGGATAATAATGACAAGACATTTACCTGTTACTGTTCCATGGACCTGTGTTCCATTCTTAAGTTCAATAGTGACGGTCTCGTGGGACAATTTCATCAAAAATCTGAAAACAAAATCAAAATTGTCTAGACTCATCCAGATCATCTCACAAATTAAAGCTCTACTAGGCCACACCAATTTAATTTCTTGTTCTACGGATTTTTGGACTCCAAAAATTGGGGCGAGCGAGCGATTTGAAAATTTTAATAAAAAAATCTTTTATTTGCAAATTTTTGAGGCGAAGCTTAAAAAGTAAAGGCGAGCGATTAAATTTTTTTTTTGTAAACATAAAATAGTAGGTTTTGACTATATTAAAACTTGATTTATCACTTGTACCTTGACATTTCTTTAATTTATGAAGTATTTTTCCCTGTTCAACAAGAAATAATTGAATAATTAAATCTGGTCTATGTATGTGTGACTGACAATGAGACAATTCTCCATCCAAGTCATAATCAGGTTCAGAACAACCCCTTAATGTTGCGAATATCCCTTTTATGAGGGGTCAAAATAAGTTATAATATATTTTTTTTTGTAAAAACACTTTAAGTACAAAAGGGCTTATATTTTCCCAAAGAACTTTAATATTTGGTATTAAATGGTCAAAACATGTCCAAGAATTTTGTAATATTCCTGGACTTTAACCATGTTAACACATTTACTTTAAGTTACATATCATTCAAAATAAGTGGACCCATCCCTCCTTTAGAAAAGTTGTTCAAAATATAATGTATTTCTCCTCTTTTTGAGTAAAAAATTCTAAGTTGTCAAAGGTTTTGTATAGTAGCACTGTACAAATCCTTAGAATTTCTATTTTCTTTTCCACAACAGTAAACATGGTAAAATGACCCCTTCAAGGCACTTGTCTGAGGGAGGGTTGATCCCAACCTAATAATAACAAACATAGGTCAAAGTACGGCCTTTTACACAGAGCTTTGATCAAGACAAACCAGCAAGCTATAAGGAACCACAACTTAGTATTGTACACAATTGGAACAGGAAAACCAACGATCTAAATTATATTTCCAAACGGGAAAATACCAATAAACCACATCAACAAACGATAACTGCTGAACGACAGGTCCGTGAATCAACAATGACAGGTGTACAAACCTGCAGCAGGTATGACCGTAACCATACATTATAATTGCAGTTGAAGGCAAATCCTTCAGAAGTTCTTTGTACTTTATTTTAACAACGAACATTTATTTATAGGGAATATAAGTTATGGGGAAAGAAACCAACGTTTTGTTCTGTATTGGTATTTCTATTTATATCGGAGCACTCCCGCTTGGAATAAATTGGTTTCATGCTGAAACAAATATTCTCGCAGATCTCTACAGTGTTGTGGGGTGCTGATAGGTTTAAAATCGTTAATAAAACAAATGTTGAGATCTTTATATAATATTTACAAAAAAACGATGCGAGAAATGGACATGATCTCATTTCCGGATGCGGGAAGCGGGAATATAATAAAAATTAAAAAAATCTGTTTTGAAAAAAAATAGGTGCGGGCCGGTCTGTCGAACAAGGATTCAAATTGGTGTGGCCCTAGTACTTTATTTCAAAATGTAAAATATTTTGCATGTTTTACTTTTTAAATTGTTGGTCTTTAACTTAATTTTAACAGTGAATACAATGTATTCGGAGGACGACGCCAAATGATACCAATAAACGACCAATTTTTGCGGTCGTATAAAAATATCTTACACCTGAATACAAATGTAATCTAATCAATATTTTGGGACAAACCCTTCCTTATTTTAATCATTTTGCTTAGAATACTGCAAAATAATATACATCAATTGATATTATATAAACATGAGACATATTTAACATGGGTGCTGAAATTACTACATCAGGTGCCGATCTAACCAGGTGCCAATTTGACTACACTTAGACCCAAATGAGACCAGCTTGGAAGGTATCAAAACTATATTTTGACTCCAGAATCGGGAAAATCAGATAATATCATAAACATGACTTGAACTTTTCTTGAACTGAATTTTAATGTGCGTATTGTTGCATTTATTTTTCTACATTGGTTAGAGATATGGGTGGAGATCTCGCAAACATGTTTAACCCCGCAGCATTTTTGGGCCTGTCCCAAGACAGGAGCCTCTGGCCTTTGTTGGTCTTGTATTATTTTAATTTTAGTTTCTTGTGTACAATTTGGAAATTAGTCTGCATGGCGTTCATTATCACTGAACTAGTATATATTTGTTTAGGGGCCAGCTGAAGGACGCCTCCGGTTGCTTGAATTCCTTGCTACATTGAAGACCTGCTGGTGACCTTCTGCTGTTTGTTTTTTCTACAGTCGGGTAGTCCAAATAATTATGACGTCTTGAAAGGCTATATTATTTTTCTTTGACTTTGATGCTGGGTTTGTCCAAATAATTATGACGTCTTGAAAGGCTATTATATTTTTTTTCTTTGACACCTTACATGTTACTATGTTACTTCGACGTTCTTTACGTCTTGAAAGGCTATTATATTATTTAAGAAAAAAAATATAATAGCCTTTCAAGACGTCATAATTATTTGGACTAACGATCGGGTTGTTGTCTCTGACACATTCCCCATTTCCATTCTCAATTTTATATCTTGTAAATAATAGACCAAATACAATATATTTATTGAAGACAAATATCTGTAAGACAAGATTGAAGCAACACAAATGAAGGAAGAATAATATCCACAAAAAAATTTCCCGTTCAAAAGGCAAAAACTGAAAACAGGTTTAAAATTTGTGCCGATACTCTGGGCTGAAGGTGCATATATTTATCTAATGAAAAGGGCTTACAGTCCCGATAATACTGCGTTCCATCATACCAGAAAATATGTCACAGAGGGAGGAACTCCACATAAATTGTTCAATACATTTGTATAAGATCGTATAAAATACTTAGCGTGGGGCACTCGTCAATTTAATGGGCGTTTTCTTGTTGAATGATTGCAACAATCCTCAAAATAATGCTATCATTACATCGAACCTTCATTCGTGTATATATTTTCTAATTATTGGAATTGCTTTTACCTCACAAGCTTCATGATTACATGGATTTGTATACCATGTACAGGAAAAAATATTGATAATGGCGGCAACCGGCTCGTCTTGTTTACGTATAAACGGAACGCTTTGCTGAGTGTCTATTTTATTCTATACATAAAACATATCAACGACCTGCTGAAAGTTTTTAGCGACTGGTACCAAATGTTTTCTCTTGCTGTTACCCTTTTGTAGGCAAAGTACTAGCTTTTTAAAAAACCGACGTAGTTGGCTGGATTTCTATCCGTTTCTTCAGTTTCTTTTCGTTTGCCTTATCAAATTGTAACACTTGATTGTTATATTTTTCATTGTTGCATAGTGTGTCAAACTGTTTTATTTTTTGTCTGTTTGACAGTGAAATTTCGCGTTTTTCCATTATATTTTCGAATAAAAAATCAGTTTGAAAAAAACCTCAGTAGCACTGTATGTCTGACTATTTTTTTCGCTCGGTCAGACCGATCTTTTTTATATCATTTATAATGTAGATCATAATACAAAAATGTGAAAGTAGAAAATAAAGGACATGGCGTATCCAGCCAGGACACAAAATCAGTATGTATAAAAAAGAAGGCCGTGGAAAAAAGTTTAAAAAAAAGAAAATGTGGAATGATTGCCAATGAGCAAAGCGTATACCACATATATATATATATAGTCAGCTATAAAAGGCTCCGAAATTACAAATGTTAAACAATTGAAACTAGAAAACTATAACTGCCTGTTATATGTGCACTGTAAAGGAACATGTGTCATGAAGAGATGGTTTCCATTATATTGTTTGCCCTATTTGGTATGCTTGCTTATGAGAACGGTAATTGACTCCAAGATTTTTTTGTTGTTCTTCATATTAAAGTCACAGTGAGGCCTTCAACACTCAGCATATATACCTCTCACATCATTGAATGCAAGTTCAAAAGCGGCGGTCCCTAGTACCAGCTTGATATTTAAATGTTGCTTCATGAATGATAAATTTCTACTTTATTACCATATTAATAGGGACTGCAATTCTATGTGAGTTTTAATACCTCATTAACGGGGCAAACTGTATCAACCATGCTGCATCCAAATGCCGCACGGTTTTTCTTCACAGTTTTCGGACAATAACTCGGTCAAAATTGCTTTGAACAGTTTTCAGAAAACTTTGGTGACTGTTTTATATCTATCATGCAAGATATGATCCCTTCACATTTTTTATCATAAATTTCTTATTGGAACTTTATTTGTTGAAATAGCAACAGACACGCTCGATCATGAAGGGTTCCTTTATTAATCATTTGAAATAACCTGGCCTTTGATGCATTTTTTTTTATGTGACTTGACTAATGAGCAGAGGCGACCCCCCCCCCCCCTTTTTGAGAAAAAAATTTGGTTGCTTATTTAGGGAATCACTGAGGCGGGATGAAATCGGGCCCCCTCAAGTTAGGCAGCCATTGGGCCCCACTTATGAACATTTCTAGATCCGCCACTGATGAGAGTCGTTAATATATATATAACAGAAAGAGAAGGGGAACTCGACTTTAATGCTTAATGTACTCCGGCCTTAGAATTTGCAGTCAGTGAAATGGCTAATTTCAATCAAGAAAGTGTATTTTCAGATAGGAAGCTGGCTATCCACTTCATTTTTTTCATCTTTTGCATGCCAAAGCAGTCGTATTTACTAATTAAATATGTAACTTTGCTGAACGTGGCTATATACAAAGCCTTGTCAAAGCCGAACTAAATCTAGTCCCATATGTTCATCACTACATTATTTCATCTGCTAGGTACCGAACTAAATCTAGTCCCATGTGTTCATCACTATATTATTTCATCTACTAGGTACTAAATTTAACCGGCGCTCACATGATCTTTCCTTTCTGATATACTGGCATTTCGATAAATTATCGTTGGATTCCAGTTGCCTGATGATGACACCATGCATGATTCAGGCTCCGTGTGTTACTACCTCAGAATTTCGTAAAAAAATAATTTCTCTCGTAACATGATGTGTTGAATAAAGAAACAAGTCGGAAAGACAGATGCAGAGAAACAATTCAGTATACGGATATAATGGATATTGAACTGCACATTTCTATAAAACAAGGACTCGGAAATATTGTTGCCATCTTCAAATACATTGATAAAGTAAAACTAAGTAACCGCATGTGGTTTATGGTCACAACTATATATTAGTGTAAACTTTTTGTGTTACTTCTTGTAGATATAAACTCATCATAGTTACCAGGATCAAAATTTTATATATTTACGCCAGACGCGCGTTTCGTCTAAAAAATAGACTCATCAGTGATGCTCGAATAAAAAAATGCCGGTTTAAAATACCGAGTTCAAAGTTGAAGAGCTTTGAGGACCAAAAATTCCTAAAAGTGTTGCCAAATACAGCTAAGGTAGGCCTAATCGATATATTTCCTTGCCGCTTTATCGCTGCATTTTTTTCAAATCACAATTATATGCCTGTTAAATTATACTGCTAGGCAATATTGCTTAAGATAGAAAAAGACTGATGTATGATGCAATATTCCAAAGTAATACTGATTATTTGGATTATTTAAATGAGCACTAGCTGTCAAATTCATGTTCACCGATTTGACTCAAAAATACATTTTTATTTCACTTGGTCATTTATAGCAAGGATTTGTATAGTAAAATTTTACCATACAAATCCTTGTTTATCCTGTTTATAGTGAGAGAAAAAAATCTTATATTGATCTTTTATTTTTAACTCTACTGTTCCCCTTTAACGCTTTATCCTATCCACTACTGCATGTGTTCGCACCTAGTTTCATAAAATTATGTTTTGTTCAGCTTTACATTTTATTTAGAAATGGCTTGTAATAGATATGATACCGTGATATGATACCGTGACATACATGTATGTTGTATTATCGGACCATAGATGAATTATCACGTTGTGATTGGTTAAACGCCGTCACATGGTGACCCCCTATGAGACCGTAGGGGGTTAGTAGGTTTCATAGGGGGTTCATGACGCGTTAATGGCGACGTCATCTATTAATGTTGTTGCGTTTTATTGTTTATTTTTCAACAAAACGACGCAGAAAAGTCCAGCGTCCGATAAATTCGTTATACGGTTAACTACTGACCCCCTACGGATCCATAGAGGGTCACGGAATCACCCCCTATGGATTTTACTAACCCTCTATGGATCCGTATGGGGTCAGTAGCGAATAATAGCCAATCGTAACTACTCGGCCATTCTCGTTACGCAGTACAATAGCTTCTTCGTGCAATCAGAAAGGCCGAGTTGTTCCGATTGTTGTAATAGCAGGACACGGTCTGGGACCCAGATGTCACGTGTATGATTTAGCACACGTGGTATTATTTTTGTGTACATATCCGGGAACTTTCTACGCTTCCACATAAATTATGCAAATTAGTAAAAATTTAAAATTCCGATTAAAGAAACGAATAATATATATGCGTACCTTAAAAATGTGTAAAAATGAAGTCAGTTTGTTATTATTCTAGTTGATTTTAAAAAGTGTATATAGTTCATAATTGTTAAATTCGAAATAATCTAGAAAATATTTAATAAATAGTGATTTTCATGATTTCGTTTCGCCAAATAATTTTAAATTTGCAGTAACCCTTGTCAGTTTTCACAAATGGCGATAGCGTCAGGAGCATTGTCAAAATTTTCTGATGCATATTTTGCTTGATTGCGAAAGTTAACAGAAAATGTAGTTTAATTTTTATTGCAAAATAATCTACATAGTTGAAATACTACTTAAGTAGAAGGTACTTTATTGATGCTTTGCTGAATCATGAAAACTTTAACTAAACAACTTGTCTGACTGATGCCGACCCTAGCTCTCTTAGTCTCTAACTGTGAGAGCAAAATTAGTCAATCTTTTGACTTATAATTTGCCTGCTGGATTAATGTTGATTATTGTTATCATCTTACATTTCTTTGAATAAAGTAATGCACCCAACAAAGTATGATTGTTGGACCTTTTTAGTGAAATATACTGACTTTATGGGACTATATATAGCTAGTCTATAATTATGAATTTCAAAGTAATTGTTTTAGTTTCTTTTCTGATCTGGGTAAATAAAAGATAATTGCTTGACATGATGTCATCCAATTTCAGTCTTCTTCATTTTAAGTCTTGGCCCATAGTTTCGATATGTTCAACTTCAGATTCATCTGATCTCCCTTAAAAGTATTTTGATGTTAAACATATTAGTTGAGTTCCATTTAGCCTTAGTTCTCATTGCCATATATATTTGATTAAAACTTTTCATCACTCCAATGCTTGTCGTAATATAAAGAAATTCTGTAACAGAAGGAACCTACATTTGTACATGTATATAACTAGATAAAGATCCTCAAGTGTTCACATGATGTCACTATAGTTTGCTAAATCAACATAATTTCTTTTTTTGAATGATTATTTCCCATTATACTAGGCATGATATTTTATTAATTTCATGTAAAAATATAAAGGACGACTTATGGTCTGGATAGCATATATAGTATTTTTGTTGAAGGGACAATGGTAGCAAATGAACTGGGTTGTCAGTTTTGGTGTTTAAATATTTCTTATTAATTAGCTGGTGAATTGGGTTCTACATCAACACATCCTTCTTGGGCAAACATCAAATGTATCAACAAATAAGCTATCCTCATTGTTAAAGAAGCTTTGGTTTTCAATATGTTCTCACACTTAAGCATCTAATTTATAATAAAAAAATGAACATAAAATGTATAAGAAATGAACATCTGACAAGTTGTATTTGTGGGATTCTTTAGACATTGTATGGCACCAAAATGACTCAAGTTATAATATTTCCATTTTGAATCACCTGTACTCAATTCATTCAAGGTACAAAATATGTAACATACATGTAGACCTTATTGTAATTTTGCCGAATCACAAAATAACTCAGCATACATCATGTACATGGCATATTTGAGTTTTTTGCATTTGCATTGTTTAAAAAAGTTTAGATGTTGATGACTCGATATACATTTATAATCTATGTTATTTTTCAAAGGTACACACAAATGGATATACAAGTAAAGCCCATTACTGAAAATGGTGGAAAAGGAGATAATCATGAAACAAAGACAATAGATAAAGATGAAAATGTAGCTGAACATTTGGAGAAGAACCCTCTTCATATAAATGTAACCAATCATCAACCAGTAGAACGTCAAGATTCACTGCCAATATCTCCTGGCCCCCTATCACCTGACCCTGTACACGATTTACCAGTAGAATTACTGCAAGCTGGATGGAGGAGATTTTGGAGTAAGAGAGAACAGCAACCTTACTTCTTCAATAAATTAACCAATGAATCATTATGGGAAATGCCACAGTTGAAGTCGGGTCATGGAGTAAGTTTCTTGTTAGCAAATTTATAACTAACCTTATAGATCTGGCCTTTCGGCTTTGATTCAATAAAGGACTTGAGACATAAATAATATCAATTTTAGTTGTTAGATTTCTTGTGAAATGCAGGCCAGTTAATTGCAAACGATATGGTGCTTATCTTCATCTTAGATATCAGTTTAATCACCTGATTGTTTCAGATGAACCTTAACAATTTACCCAGTAGCCAAGAAATTTCAACAGAGACATCAATTAAAACAAAATGACACTTGTGTATCAAGTTTTCTGTTGTTAAAGCCATTGAAATTTAAAAAATGAGCCCAAAACTATCCTTGGTAATTTAATAAATACATGTTTAGATAACAAGATTGAGTTTAAAGGCGATGGCAAGTTAAAAACATGTTAAAGAATATAAATCTTGCCACGTTAAAAACATGTTAAAGAATATAAAACTTGCCACATGTGTAAATTTTAGATTACCTTTTCAGTCCCCTAATTTACTGACGGATCCTTTAGGGATTGGAGGAGATCATCCTGCACCTGTTCCCAGCAGTACAGATACACGTTTGTGTCGCCCCAGCACAGACATTCCTCCTCCTCAAGTGGGAGAGAAAAGACGATTAAGTGGGGATGTTGGTGATAGTTCACCTAAAAAACCATTTACTTACAGGTAAAAATTAGAAAAAATAAAATTGAGAATGGAAATGGGGAATGTGTCAAAGAGACAACAACCCGACCAAAATAAAAAAAATACAACAGCAGAAGGTCACCAACAGGTCTTCAATGTAGCGAGAAATTCCCGCACCCGGAGGCGTCCTTCAGCTGGCCCCTAAACAAATATATACTAGTTCAGTGATAATGAACGCCATACTAATTTCCAAATTGTACACAAGAAACTAAAATTTTAAATAATACAAGACTAACAAAGGCCAGAGGCTCCTGACTTGGGACAGGCGCAAAAATGCGGCGGGGTTAAACATGTTTGTGAGATCTCAACCCTCCCCTATACCTCTAACCAGTGTAGAAAAGTAAAAGCATAACAATACGCACATTAAAATTCAGTTCAAGAGAAGTCCGAGTCTGATGTCAGAAGATGTAACCAAAGAAAATAAACAAAATGACAATAATACATAAATAACAACAGACTACTAGCAGTTAACTGACATGCCAGCTCCAGACTTCAATTAAACTGACTGAAAGATTATGATTTCATCAAATGAACATCAGGCACAATCCTTCCCGTAAGGGGTTTAGTATCATACCATCATAACATATATGAGAAGAACATAACCCGTGTCATGCCAACAACTGTTTTTAGAATAAATGTGTTTAGTTCCGACGCAAAGACCTTATCAGTGACTCAATATTAACGCCAAAATATGCAATCTTTAATGACTTGACAACAGTATCGTAATTATACCCCTTCTTAATAAGTCTATTCAAAGGTTTTGTAAGTTTATGAGGTGAATACTGACACCTTTGTGCTTTATAAAGAATATTTCCATAAAAAATTGGATGTGAAATACCTGAACGTATAAAAAGTCTGCATGTTGAGCTATATTTACGAATGATGTCTTTATACCGATGATAAAATTTAGTAAATGTTTTGACTAGTTTGTGATATCGAAAACCCTGGTGTAATAATTTTTCAGTAATACATAAATTTCTCTCGTTAAAATCTAAAACATTGTTACATACACGAGCGAATCGTACAAGTTGAGATATATAAACACCGTAAGATGGTGACAAGGGAACGTCACCATCTAAAAACGGATAATTAACGATAGGAAATGAAAAATCATCCCTTTTATCATAAATTTTAGTATTCAGCTTTCCGTTAGTGATATAAATATCAAGATCGAGGAAAGGGCAGTGGTCATTGTTAGTATTAGCTTTATTTAAAGTAAGTTCACCAGGATAAATTTCATTAATATACATACTGAAGTCGTCATTATTGAGAGCCAAAATATCATCCAAATATCTAAAAGTATTATTAAATTTGTTTATCAGATGTTGTTTTGATGGGTCTTTGCTTATTTTTGTCAAAACCACTTTAAACTTTAAGGTAGAAATTATAAATTTTATGTTAAGATTTTTATACGACCGCAAATTTTGAAAAAAATTTTGTCGTATATTGCTATCACGTTGGCGTCGTCGTCGTCGTCGTCCGAATACTTTTAGTTTTCGCACTCTAACTTTAGTAAAAGTGAATAGAAATCTATGAAATTTTAACACAAGGTTTATGACCATAAAAGGAAGGCTGGTATTGATTTTGGGAGTTTTGGTCCCAATATTTTTGGAATTAGGGGCCAAAAAGGGTCCAAATAAGCATTTTCTTGGTTTTCGCACTATAACTTTAGTTTAAGTTAATAGAAATCTATGAAATTTTGACACAAGGTTTATGACCACAAAAGAAAGGATGGGATTGATTTTTGGAGTTTTGGTTTTAACAGTTTAGGAATTAGGGGCCAAAAAAGGGCCCAAATAAGCATTATTCTTGGTTTTCGAACAATAACTTTAGTTAAAGTAAATAGAAATCAATGAAATTTAAACACAATGTTTATGACCACAAAAGGAAGGTTGGTATTGATTTTGGGAGTTTCGGTCCGAACAGTTTAGGAATTAGGGGCCAAAAAGGGACCCAAATAAGCATTTTTCTTGGTTTTCGCACCATAGCGTTAGTATTAGTAAATAGAAATCTATGAAATTTAAACACAAGGTTTATGACTATAAAAGGAAGGTTGGTATTGATTTGGGGAGTTTTGGTCCCAACAGTTAAGGAAAAAGAGGCCCAAAGGGTCCAAAATTAAACTTTGTTTGATTTCATCATAATTGAATAATTGGGGTTCTTTAATATGCCGAATCTAACTGTGTATGTAGATTCTTAATTTTTGGTCCCGTTTTCAAATTGGTCTACATTAAGGTCCAAAGGGTCCAAAATTAAACTTAGTTTGATTTTAACAAAAATTGAAACCTTGGGGTTCTTTGATATGCTGAATCTAAAAATGTACTTAGATTTTTGATTATTGGCCCAGTTTTCAAGTTGGCCCAAATCGAGGTCCAAAATTAAACATTGTTTGATTTCATCAAAAATTGAATAATTGGGGTTCTTTGATATGCCAAATCTAACTGTGTATGTAGATTCTTAATTTTTGGTCCAGTTTTAAAATTGGTCTAAATTAAAGTGCAAAGGGTCCAAAATTAAACTAAGTTTGATTTTAACAAAAATCAAATTCTTGGGCCTCTTTGATATGCTGAATCTAAACATGTACTTAGATTTTTGATTATGGGCCCAGTTTTCAAGTTGGTCCAAATCAGGATCTAAAATTATTATATTAAGTATTGTGCAATAGCAAGTCTTTTCAATTGCACAGTATTGTGCAATGGCAAGAAATATCTAATTTCACAATATTGTGAAATAGCAAATTTTTTTTTAATTAAGAGTTATCTTTCTTTGTCCGGTAAAGTAAGCAAGAAATATCTGCAAGAATTTTTTTAATTGGAGTTATCTTTCTTTGTCCAGAATCAACTTAAATCTTTGTTATATACAATATACAGTGTATATTCACTTTTTACTACCAACTGATAAATTTAAATAATCTTTACCATTCAGTGATAACAAGCAGTTTTTTTACATCTTAATATTTTATGATGTATTTAAATGAGTAGTAATTGTTGCAAACTCCATTAGAATATTTTAATTGAAATTAGTTTTGGAATAAGGGAAAGGGGGATGTGATTGAAAAATTGGGTTCAATTTTTCTCATTTGAATTTCATAAATAAAAAGAAAATTTCTTCAAACATTTTTTTGAGAGGATTAATATTCAACAGCATAGTGAATTGCTCTAAGAGAAAACAAAAATTTTAAGTTCATTTGAATACATTCATTCTGTGTCAGAAACCTATGCTGTGTCAACTATTTAATCGCAATCCAAATTTAGAGCGGAATCCAGCTTGAATGTTGTGTCCATACTTGCCCCAACTGTTCAGGGTTCAACCTCTGCGGTCGTATAAAGCTACGCCCTGCGGAGCATCTGGTTTACAAAATGGTTGACTATACCTTCAGTAGTAGTTGTTTAAGTATTCCATCTGTTTCTCCCTACAGTTCACAATTTTGTGAATTTTTAGCTAAGTTTTCTTGAAATGATGACCAGATATCCCCTTGTCACGTTTATTAAAGAGAAGGTTCACAATTGAAAAATAAGTTTTACAAATAGTGATTTTGAACAGTGTAAAACAGTGAGTTTGATTTACCTGAAATAAAACATTTATACAGGGAACACACAACTTTGTAAGGACCTAACAGGTTTATAAAAAACATGGCTTTACAATTTACAAAATTAATAATAAAGTTTGAGGGATGTGCAGAAACTGTATTGTTATTCACAATCATTTCATCTTAAAGATCATGCAAATGTTGTGTTTTTCGAGTTTTCTCCTCTTTTTCTAATAGAGGTCAATCATGACTCCTTACTGGTACTTTATTTAGAATGTGACCGAAAAAAATTGAAATGAATTTGGTTTGATTGAAATGAAGGGATTTCTGTTTAAAATTTAAAGATATAATTGTAATTATTTCTATAACCGGTATACATTACAAATGTTCCTATTTCAGTCCATTTTGGAACTTTGAAATTCCTACAAATGCAGTAATATATGAAAGAAGCCCATGTATTCTGCCTCCACCACATCCAGAAATGGAATCTCTACGAGCCCAGTTAACAGCCAAACTGAGGCAACATTACCAAGAATTGTGCCATTCAAGAGAAGGTATATATTTTTGTTATTTTATCATTTATACAACAGTTCTTCATAAAAAAAGCTGTATAATCAATTGGCAAAGATTGAAGATATAAAAAAGAAGATGTGGTATGATTGCCAACGAGACAACTCTCCACAAGAGACCAAAATGACACAACAATTACCAACTGTGGGTCACTGTATGGCCTTCAATAATGAGTAGTGTTGTTCCGATGATCGGAATAAGTCGGAAATCAGTTGGTTGGGACTGGCGATGTCGATAATCGATTGGGATTTTGTTCAATCGATTGTCGTTAAAGTTTCCGGATTTTGAGCTTGTCAACTTCAGGTCCGTTTATTGTTTGCATTTCATATGCGCAGTCAAACTATATTAACAAAAAATATCAGTCGATGACAGTAACAATGTCATACATCCTATAATTAAAGAAATAACTAATTTCCTTCTTTATAAACGTGACAAAAAGCATTTGCAGATTGATGGAATGGTATTTAAGATTAATAACTTTGTATGAAATACTTTCTTTCAATTCCGGTACTTGTTACTTGAGAGCGTACAAATAATTCTGATTTTAGACAAAATAATTCCATTGCTTCATTAAAACGTGTTGCAAGTAGCCTTTGTTTAATGTGTTATCCATTTGTAGAATCAAAAACGTCATATTCCTTTCCAGATTGCTTGCCAAACATCGTTTACTTTTGTAAATTTTCCGAAATTTGTCCGCCATTTATAAAAATATAACAATCACGAATCGGAAACGGTTCAACTATGTAAAAATTCCGCATTCTTGCAATTATAAGTTCCGACACACGAATGACACAATTGAAAGAAAATAATGATTACAAAAGTAATAAAAGCGTTCTACACGAATTAACAGACATTGGCTTAATACCCATGTTTACTGTAAAATGCAAATGCATTGTTTTATTTTTTTCTGGTAATTTTAAATTTCTAAAAGTTAAAAAAAACTTTATATATCTTTTCCTAATTTGAAGCATCCAAATGTTCATACAGCTATGTTATTGAATTTTTTTTGCGAGTTTCACCATTGAAATTTAGAAATGTTAGTGTCACTGTTGGTAATTATGAGATAAAATATGTTCAGTATGAATCTTGATTCTTATTAATTCATTGTTTTAACTGCTAAATAGATAATTATCAAATGTACTAGAATTATAATTTAGTAGTTATTATGCCAGAATATGAAATGGAAACAAAAGATCAAATATGAATACTGGTATATAAACTCTGCAATGATATGGATATACACATTAGACAAGTACAATGAGACTAAATGCATGATTTCCTTTAAAAAAAGAGGGCAAGGTGTTATGATCCGATTATAACCGATAGTCGGTTGGTTGCTGTCAACCGATTGTAATAGATAATCGATTGGTAATTTCAACCGATTATCCAACACTAATAATGAGCAAAGCACATACCGCATAGTCAGCTATAAAAGGCCCTGAAATGACAATGGAAAACAATTCAAACAAGAAAACTAACAGTTTTTATATAAAAAAAAAATGACTGAAAAACAGATATGTTACACATAAACAAACGACAACCACTGAATTACAAGCTCTTGACATGGGACAGTCACATACATAATGTTGTTTTTCTTCTATACATTGTACATTGTATCTTCAAAGCTTGAACTCTGACTTAAAAATGGAAAAGGGAGATAATTGGTATTTTTATATTTAAAAAATGGCTGTGAGAAATTAAACAAGGCAGCAGTTTCATTAAGTTGAAACAAGTGGTATCATAAGCAAAGCTATGTAAAGATGTAGTATAAAAATAACCCAGAAAGATGACAAAATTAAGGAGTTCTTATGCTGAAAGTGTGAATTAACCTTACAATGAAAGGATTGAAAATACTTGCTCTACAAATACAATCGTTAAATAGGAATTGATTTACTATTATTATTTAGGTATTGATTTATAATTATTATTTAAGTATTAATTTATGATTATGATTTAGGTATTGATGCTCCACACGAGTCATTCAACAGATGGTTGTTAGAGAGAAAAGTAATAGATAAAGGAACAGATCCCATGCTGCCGTCTAACTGTATGCCTGAGGTGTCACAATCCATGTACAGAGAAATAATGAATGATATTCCAGTCAAACTGGTCAAACCAAAGTTCTCTGGGGATGTAAGACGACAATTGTTCAAATATGCTGAAGCTGCTAAGAAAATGATTGAAACCAGGTAAAGTGCACTACAGCCATTATTAAATGGTTACTCTTAAGTCTGCACCTTTAGTCACTATCCCATTCCTGATTACTAGTAAATATTGGTTTGGGATAGTGAAGATAAAAGAAGCTCTTTAGGCTAGTTTGTAAAAATATTTTTGGAGAAGCCTGGCTTTAATGTGTTGAAAATTTACCATTTATTTATGTGGTCTGTCCCGTATAAACTTACATGGGCTAGAGGGAAGACACATTGGAAATCAGTGTAGGTACTTTTGTACAACTTCAAGAAAAGTAAAAGAACACTTCTATTATTGCTTTTATAGATGGTTTCCTATTTTTTCAAGTTTCTTTCCTTGGTACCATTCAAATAAAACAGGATTTGTTTTCTTGCAATACAAATCACTTAAAACTATTTTTTGCCCCCTGCCCAACAGGTTGAGAGAGGAATAGAAACACTGAGCCTAAGTTTGTCAGGTCTTTTTGGCGTTCTCACAACTCTTGCCTGATTTTTATAAAACATATATCATTGGTTTATATAAGCAATATCTTGGACAAGTTCAAAAATCAGTACCGATCATTTAATTTCAAAAGAGTTTTGCCCCTTGGAAACATTAATTAAAAATGAAAATTGCATTGTTAGCACTCTCATTTGTATAATTCTTGCCAGATTTTTATGAAACTTTTATCATAGTTTTTATCAGCAATGTCCTTTACACTCTTTTTTTACAAGTTATGCCCCTTAGAAATAGTATCATGGTAATCACATTGAATTTCTCTAAAGCCTTCAGTTATCAAAGATATTGAAAAAGTTATAAAGAAAAAAATTAACTTTTTTTTTAGTTTTTGCCCTTGTTCTTTTGATACTTTAAATATGTGCAACCGGGGAACATTAGAACTCTTTTTTTAATTAATCATGATAATTTGAAAACCACAGTATGTGTCAGAAAGTAGGAATATTTAAACTTGAAGGTTAATTTGTCAATAAATGAAAAATGTGTGACTCAGAAGATATTAATAGGTGATCAATAGCTGTATAATGTAACAGGTTTATAGTTGTAATTAGATGTTGATTTTGAGGTTTTCTTTTCATCAGTATGAATAAAAAAAACAATTTACAAAAGTTTGTTGAAGTAAAGTGCCAAAATTTAAAACAATTTGCCTCTTCAAAAACATTAGTGGCATTATATATTTTATGTTAAATTTTTATGCCCCATTTATGGGCATTATGTTTTCTGGTCTGTGTGTCCTTTTGTCTGTTTGTTCGTCCCGCTTCAGGTTAAAGTTTTTGGTCGAGGTAGTTTTTGATGAAGTAGAAGTCCAATCAACTTGAAACTTAGTACACATGTTCCCTATGATATGATCTTTCTAATTACAATGCCAAATTAGAGATTTTTACCCCACTTTCACGGTCCACTGAACATTGAAAATGATAGTGCAGATGGGGGCATCCATGTTTTGGGGACACATTCTTGTTATACATGGTTTTAATCAATATGAACATTTCTATCACATGTATTGACATTTAAAACATGAAACAACTGAAAAAAGTGATTTATGTATACTTTTAAAAAAAAAAATGTGCTAGATTGCCAGTGAGACAACTCTCCACAAGAGACCAAAATGACACAGAAATTTACAACTATAGATCACTGCACATCTTTTAACAATGATTAAAACCCATACTGCATAGTCACTAAAAAGCCCCAGAAATCTCTCATGTGTTCTCTTCAGTATAAACATAAGAAGATGATACAATATTCATTGTTCATCATAGAATTTAAATTAAAAGGGTCATTTTAATCTGTAAGAACATGTCTAGGTCCCAGTTCTTTCTTAAAATTTCATGCATTTTATAATTGATATTTTTTGAAGAAAGGACAAGAATGGGTGATTAATATTATAAATCCAGGAAAGTCTGCATACAGATACATCAGATATCAGAATGCATGTTCTTAACTTCTTATTATTGCATTACTCACCCAGTCTCAATAATAAAAACCTGGCAATACTTTGTGAATTAACAGTATTGTTTAGTGCTTTATGTGTTACATTGTATTTGTTTGTTGCCTATATTTGCAACAGTCATACATATACCATTATATTGACCTTTACAGGAGTGCAACACCCGACAGCAGAAAGATTGTTAAATGGAATGTAGAAGAAACATTTTCTTGGTTAAGACGACCAGGGGGCGCTGCTTATGATGATTATTTGGTAAGCATATTTACAATTCTAAGATATGCTTTATCAGTATTTATAACTGATTTTAATATATTGAATTTGGTTTAGCATTGATTATAGGACATTATCAATGCTGTTACGTTCAGGGGCGGATCCAGCCATTTTAAAAAGAGGGGTTCCTAACCCAGGACAAAGGGGGGGGGGGGGGGGGGGGGGGGTTCCAATTACATGTCCCCATTCAAATACATTGATCGTCCAAAATAAAGATGGGGTTCCAACCCATGGAACCCCCAGTCTGGATCCGTGCCTGGCGTTAAAAACATTTATACAATTCAAAATAAAGATTTACAGGGAATTGTCAAAATAAGTTAAGCTAAATCAGTGCTGTAAATTGTAATTGACATTAACAGCTTCTGCAGTACTTGTTGGTCAAAAGAAATAGTAATTTACTGACTTGAAGTATTATAATTAAGTGATACATGATATTTCATTTCTGTTGCAATTATCATTTTGCCGGTATCTGTAACAGGTTGCTAAGTAAAAAAAGTTGTGACAATAAAACCTAGATTTTACATAGGCCCAGCTTTAAATACATTATAGTTATCTTTTAATTCTATATATTTCAATATAAAATTATTTATACAAATTATTTTGTTATTTAGGAAAGATTAGCTCATCTGAAGAGACAATGTCAGCCACATTTAACAGAGACAGCAAAAAGTTCTGTTGAGGGAATCTGTACTAAAGTTTATAATATGTGTTTGGAAACTGTGAAAAAACTTCACGAAAGACATTGGCAAATTATGAATGAAAACAATATCCAAGGTGGGTATTATAACAAAGAAATTTGACTGCTACCACTTACTCAGGGGATTATTAAGAATTTTAATTTCCTTTCATGGGGGGGGGGGGCACTTTAAGGTTGTTATGAAATTTATTACCCGTTTAATGCAAATTGAGTTTGTTCAGATGTTGTCATTGAGTTTGTATGTTTTGAGGATAAGACAAATGCATTAAAAGGAATCATCAGTACAATACAACAGACCACACATTGGTACACAAGCACCCAACTCTCCTAATGAATATGGTTCTCACATTAAGACCTATATCAAGCAAGGATCAAAACATTGTGAGGCTATAAAAAAGAAGATTTGATATGATTGCCAATGAGACTACTCTACACAAAGTATCAAATGACACAGAAATTACCAAAATACGGTCTTAGTACAGTCAATAATCATATCAGTTTAGATTAACAATACTCTATAATTATATAACTGATTTCTGGTCATTGAAAAAGAATACTAATTTGAAACTGCAAATAATGTGGCTTCATTCTTGCTCCTTTACAGTTTTTTTTTATCTTTTATGGTATAATGCAGTTATGACGTTTATATCTTTCAGAAATTCCGAAGGCACCAGTTCCGCCCAAAAGAAAAGTATTATGTTATCCTGTTCAGATGATTGTACCAGTGCCCAGATTACCAATTATTGAAATGACAAATGAAAATGAGGTCCATACATTGAAGTTCAAAGGAGAAAGTCTGCGGATTAACAGTCCTCATTTCTTTAAACTTGTTAGTAATCATATATTGTATGATAATATTTAGATACCAGACTATGGTATGAACATCAGTCTTATATTTGTTGACATTAAATGTATGACAGTGAAGTCAGTTTGTAAGATACTATAATTAAATGCTGTTATCAATATAATTTGTTGCAATCAATAAAGACATTTACTTTGTTACACATTGACATCATTCTCGTGATCAAATCAATTAAAAGAAAAGCAACTGTGTGCTTAAGGTGGTACCTAACACTACAGGGAGATAACTCTGTAAAGTCAGCTAAAAGTTTTAATTACGTTGTGTTGTAAAAGGAATATTAAGCTTCTCAATGATCAAAATTGGTGTTTGACAAACCAGTGTAATTTTTCTGTTAAACCAGTTGGTTAAAAATTTTAGAAAATTTTATATTTTTGTTAAAGGGTCAAAGTAAATACTTTGATAAAATTTTATGAAAATTAAACGAGCCAAATTAATTTTGGTGAAAGTGTTGAGTACCACCTTAAATGAATTTTGGAGATATTGTAAAAGACTGAAAAATTATTGTTTTCATACTTTTTACTTTATCTTTTGAACATTTGTCTAATATATTAGTAAAATATAATTTTAGGAGCAGTTGTATAAAATACATGCTCGAGATGACCCCCGGTTTGACCATTACTTAGCAAGAGTATGGTGTTTACTGCGAAGATATCATGTAAGTAACCATAGTCATTTTCTTTTAATGCAATATCATTCTTGGTGGTGTTAAAAATATTTATGAAGGAATAATCTTTATAAGGAAGTAACACTATAGTTAACACACAATAAATCATACAATGATGCACAAAAATTGAACTCTTATGATTTGAATTGAAATGGATGTCAGAAGAAAGTTAAGTCCTAGTTATTAGTTGAAGGACGTTTATGGTTTTAGTTCATTTTATCAAATAAATTATGTTTGTGACATTGATTTTTTTGTGTAAGGAGAATTTGAAATACTTCCTACCCTTATATCCTTTTCATTGAAACACCCAACGTTTACCTAACAAAAGTACCGGTAATTGAAAAATAAAATCTATTTTTTGTTTTTCAGACATTATTTGGTATCCAAGCTTCAGAAGGGTTTGGATTACAGGGAGCCTTGTCAATACAGATATTAGAATGTTTACATCGTATCTTTGGAGTGACATTTGAATGTTTTGCTTCACCTTTGAACTCTTATTTTAAACAATATTGTTCAGCATTTACAGACACTGATGGCTATTTTGGATCTAGAGGGTAATTTTTAAATATGTGTGTATATGTCTGAAATAAAAATGTTTTCTGAGACAGAAATTATTCAAGTTACGCATGGATTTTTTGTAACATTATACCAAAGAACAACTTGTAACCATGACAAATGCATGCCTTATTAAAAAGACTTTAAACAATTAGCAAGTAAGTTTGTTGCAGCAATACTTTTTAAAAGACATTGACAAAAAAAATGAACTCCAATGTAAATTCATACAGGGTAGTCCATGAAAACTGTCAAAATCAAATGTTATCAACCAAGGGAACAAGTGAAAAAAAAAACTGTAGTTTTAGGCATTTTGGAAGAATTTTGGTAGGTCAAATCTGGTTTTAAACCTCCTACTTGTATGGCAATTGTTTATTTACAATATTTGGCAAACGAATTTGTCACCATAAGAAGAAATGAAATTGATTATCAAAAAATCTTCAGTGATTAAAAGCACCCACTGCAATCTTCTAACACTTTCAGAAGAATCTGTTTCTATTCCAAAATTGTCAGCTATAAATATATTTATTATTTGATTCCATTTCAGACCCGTATTAGATTTCCATCCTTTGAGTGGATCATTTGAAGCCAATCCTCCATTCTGTGAGGAATTGATGGAGTCCATGGTTGACCACTTTGAGGTATGTTTGAAGCTTCTAATTATACTAGAGTTATTGAATGGAAAATTAACATGCCCTTTATTATTACTATAAAATCTGATAATAGTATCAACTATTCATATTTAAAAATTGTAACTGTTTTTGTCAAAGCAAATTTTATGGTTTCTTTCTTTCTGTTTTATCTGTGTTAAAATCTAATACAATTTTTTAATGTTTCAGAATTTATTAACCGAATCACATGAGCCATTATCATTCATTGTATTTATACCAGAATGGAGGGATCCTCCTATAGAAGCTCTTATCAGACTGGAATCCAGCAGGTATTCAGTGTTACATTTATGAATAAATAGAAATGTAGTTTATTTGTCAATGAAACAATCAAACAAAATTAGAACCTAAAAGATCTGCTTGCATCTAGTATTAGGTTAAAGTGTTTTTGTTAGGGAAGTTTACAATGAAGTTGTGATTTCATGAACTAAAAACTGTGTATACATCATCATAAATTATATGCCAAAATATAGTTTTGATGTTGGTCTCTTCGTCATTCACTGAACATCAAATTATTATATTGTTTAATCAGTATATTTTCAGGTTAATGTTAAGCTTAATAATCATGAATTCGTGGTTACATCAACTAGAAACTAAGTACACATGTTCACAATGATATAACTATACAAATAAATTATATGCTGAATTAAAGTTTTTATCCCATTTTCATAGAACATAGATGTGCCTGTAAACACATTTTACATCTGATGTGTTGGAATGTATTTTCAATTATTGTTAATTTGTAGATTTAAAAGAAAACAAGTCACGTTACCTGCATATGACCATGAGTACAGACAAGGGTTTCAACATTTTTGTCCAAAGTAAGTAGATAGTTGTAGCCAAAAAAAAATGAAACATTTATGATAAGGAACCACAACATCTGCACAGAAGACTTTCAATTCATCAATAGGTAGCAAGAAAAATCTTTAAACCCCCATTCAAACTTTTACTACACTGCTTCTAAATGTATAATGTGATTTGCCATATTTCTACCAGATAATACCGTATAGCAGGTTATTTTCGTAGGGTGTAAATTTCTCGCTTATGTACACAGATAAAACAAAATCTCCAAATTAAAAGTGTACATGCAAAGGTATTGATAAAAGTTTTGAATCCACCAAAATAATACCTGCCAAAATATTTCATATGCCTTTTTCAATGGAAATCGTGAAATTTTACACCTGCGAAAATAACCCACTATACGGTAGATCTACAGATATTGATTCTAATATAGAATGTTATTTTAATAACTCCATGGCTACAGAAACTGTTGATGTCTTAGCTATCTGTCGATAAAAAAAACATTAGAAGAAGGTTTGAGAAGAAGTCTGGATATCTTATATGATACTAGAACACACCCGTGATATCGCGGTTCCGTGACTGAATTAAAGTATATAACTATGCGCAAGCCTTATTTTAGTATTAGTTTTGTCATCTGATAAAGTCATGCCGATTATAAAATACACAGTTTTCTCTGCTTTCAAATCTTTCTGTTTGAACCGGTCGAACTGGAACTTATCAATTATTGGTAATATTAATTATTAGGAAAACAAAAGGTCCTGGAATGGAGTATTTTTTAATCAACAGCATTGTCCTATATAAGTTATAAATAAAGTTGAATTCTTTGATTTGCTGTTTTACGTCATGCCCGCTAACAAAAACTGTACCTATGCGCCTTATTTTCAGTACAGATTTTTAGTATTCATATTGTTATCTTAGAAAATCTTACTGATTAAAACACTACAATAGGTAACAATTTGACAATTTAGTAGGGTCAACGTTACCATGTGATTATGACCCGTGTATATAGCATATTAATCATGAATACACCGTTTGGTGGTGCGCCTGTCAGATGCGGAACGTACAGATAAGGTAATAGGTAACAGGTAAATATACGATTGGTATCGGTATCGGACTCGACCTGGAACTTCTTAATTATTGGCAATATTAATTACGTGGAAAACAAAAGGGCCTGGAGTGGTGTAATTTTTAATCTATACCTTTGTACTATATTAGTTATATATAAAGTTGAATTCTTTGATTCGTCGTTTTTACGTGATGACGGCTGACAAATTGGACCTCGTAATTTTAGTATTATAGATTATAAAAGTATGTTTTGTTCATAAATGCTGGTGTATGCATCTAAAAGAAGAAAAGTGAAATAAAAAAACAAACTTATGTACATAAAATGTGGTCAGAATTCTTAAATACTCATTGAAAATAGTTAACAATGCTTATCACTCTTAATAAAATTGAGATTGTAAAAATCAGCTGTTCAACACAATATAAAGCTTCTGTGATCTTGTTCACTGCGCTTACTTGACAAAAAGTTTCATATTTATATCAATATGCAGACAACCTAATTATCGGTTCTTATAAAATATATTAAAAATTAACTGTAAACTAATTTGCAATCATACCACATCTTCTTTTTTTTATACTAAGTATTGTTTTGTTTTTGATTTTTCAGAGAGGAAGTGAATATGAAATCTGCTCATGGAACATTAGTTATATTTTTACAAAATGACGCTGGTTTTGCACGATGGGGGCCAACGCCAGAGAGATTGAAAGAACTATTATTAGCATCAAAACCTAAAGACACAGTATGACAAAGAGTGGCATACTATTATAAATGGCAGCTAAATATGGAAATGTTTATTTATTTATTGAGTCGGTGCTTGTTATAGAGAACAAATACTTAATGGATAAAATATTTGTTGTGTTAAAATGTTTACTTGTTGTTAAAGTACAAATGAACTGTTGTTATTGAGGACTTCATTTTAATTATGAAAATATAACAAAACCAGAGTTCCATTCAGATTTTGTGTAATAACTTATATACAAAGGATATTCATTGTTTTGTACTGTGGATTCATTTATTATTGTGGATTGATGAAAAATTGCATATTCTTGGATATTTGATTTCATGGTTTTGTCAATCTAAGATTGTAGACAAAAACCTATTGCAAATATAATATTTGTTGAACATTTGAATTCAAGGTTCACCTGTACCCATGAAAATTGGTATCCAACGAATAATAATGAATCCACAGTATGTTGATTCAAGAACAGATGGACTCTTCTAAGATTCAGATTTAATGTTGACTGTTAATTCTTTATGTTCTGTATTATTATATAAAAACTCAATGAGTCAGTTATTGGTGTATAAAATCCACTCATTTAATCAGAGGAATTCCTGCCATTGAGTGTTATAAGCATTTCAAATTTCATCATGTGAACTGCTTTTTTGTCAGTATGAAATTATAAATGTTGTAAAATTCAGATTTATATTTTTCTATGCACTCTTTATGGAGTTTCCAATGTTATTTCTTATCAAAATAATGCTTTCCAATGTATTTTAAATAGAAATATAGAATTAATGAAAACTAAAATTTCAAATGCAAAAAAAAACATGGTTTAACCAGTAATATAAACTTTTGAACACTTCTTGAAAAGATTTCACTAGCTGAACAAACACAATACCATACTATCTTGTAAGGTAATCAGCTTCAAGTGAATTAGCATTGATAATCTAATTTCATACAAAATTTACCTTATGTTTTGGTTACATTTTGAAATTAGAGATATTGATTGTTTCTTAAATGTTTTTAAGTTAAGGTTGTGTTTGTTTATTAGATATATATAATAAATCAAGTAAAGGGATTTTAATTTGATATGATGTATAAAAAAAACACTGTTATTTGAATGACTTGGGTTATTTCAAAGAAGCAAAAAGTAAAATCACAAAAATACTGAACTCAGAGGAAAATCAATTTGGAAAGTCCATAATCACATGGCAAAATCAAAAAACAAAACGCATCAAAAACGAATGGACAAGAACTGTCATATTCCTGACTTGGTACAGGCATTTTCAAATGTAGAAAATGGTGGATTAAACCTGGTTCTATAGCGCTAACCCTCTCACTTTAATAACAGTCTCATCAAATTCCGCTACATTTACATGATGCGTTAAATAAACAGTCACAATTAATAAAATAGTCAAAATATGGGTACATCAGTCATCATCGTATAACAATTTTAAAAGGAACAATTTAACAGGACATAAAAACATCTACTTTCTACGAACACATGGATTGATTTGAGTGTCTGACGTCAGAAAAATTATATATGTCACATAAATTTGTCGTTCAATGTGCATACAATAGTTATCAAAAGTGCCAGGATTATAAACAATTTTAAAATTTACATAGGCAATGAACGCATACAGGGTTAAAAAATCAAAAGTTTGTAAGAATAAATTACAGAAATAGACCGAGATTCAAACTAGTCCAAAAGTTATACATAGAATTTATGAGAATCCTAAACTTTTAAAAGGAACAATTTAACAGGACACAAAAACATCTACTATCTACGAACACATGGATTGATTTGAGTGTCTGACGTCAGAAAAATTATATACGTCACATAAATTTGTCGTTCAATGTGCATACAAACAATTTTAAAATTTACATAGGCAATGTACGCATACAGGGTTAAAAAATCAAAAGTATGTAAGAATGAATTACAGAAATAGACCGAGATTCAAACTAGCAAACAATATTTTAGATGACATTATTATAAAAAGTTGAATAAGTGACTTTTTCATTCATCTGAATATTAATTTCTTTAATATCTAGAATGAATTACATGAATTAATTAAATACAAATTAGACATTTATCATTTTGTTTTATCAACAAATTTAAAATTTTACTTTTTTGTGGGAACAAAAACTATTAACTCCACCATCTACTTATCATTTGAAAATAAAACCAGAAATATCCGGGAGATTTAAAATTTATCAATAAAACATTTTTTTTTTCTAGCTGAACAACTTAATAAAACCATGACATGTAAATATTCAGTGTACTGCTTTCAACTAACTATTGTAATGTTTTATATTTTGGGTACTTTGTATCCTGACTTTACGTTTTCATCATTGGCTAGGTTGTTGTTTCTTACTTTAAAATCGTTTTTAAAAATGAAATTTTCCGTTAAAATATAACATTATTTTTTAGCACTTGTAAGGTGTAATGCTATTAATAATATAATTAGATTTCATTATAAGATATTTTGGATATTCCAATGGGGTACTCTAACAACCTGAGTGTCCATTAAGTAATGGATTACTCTATGGATTTTCATGATAACTCAATAACATTAGAATTAAAAAAAAATCAAATGGTCAATGTACTGTCTTTCGTTGGAAATTTCATAGCTCCTTAATTCTTTCAATATATCCGGATTCAATATGTTTGTACTAAAATACTGTTAATTCAGAAATTACTGTGTGCATTTACATGTATTATTGCAATTTTGTCATTTTAGACTAAAATGTGATTTTATTCATATAAAAAATTATGAAATGCGAGTTTAAATTATTGCGATTATAACTCTGTCACATTTTTCACAATGATAAAACATCCAAATAATTTCTGAATTTACAATAGTATGTCTGTAGTGAGAAGTTGTTGGGAACAAACAGGGATCATGATCTATTGTTAGTTTTTATTTGACCTCAGATTTTAGAGTATTAATCTCACTGTTTCTTGATCTCAGTTTGTTGATTTTAAGTGACATAGTATATGACATGTTAAGAATTTTATAGAGAGGGATCTTTTTTATAGAGAGGGATCTTTTTTATAGAGAGGGATCTTTTTTATAGAGAGGGATCTTTTTTATAGAGAGGGATCTTTTTTATAGAGAGGGATCTTTTTTATAAATGTAGATTTGATAATTTTAGATTTTTTACTCCATTGTAAATATTGTCCATACACATGAAAATAGGAATGATAATGATTAATGTTTAAATTGTACATAGATAATATATTATATGTAAATGAAATTTTAAGTGTTCATAGATCAACAAAGATATATATGTTTTAAATAGTGCAATTGTGTTTTAACAATCATTGAAATGTTACAAAAATCCATAATTATACTTTGACTTTTCATACTGTTATCTGCTTACAAATATCTTAACCGTTTTTATGATTATAGATAACAATAATTCTTAATTCTAATGCAACAACGTTTGTAACGTTCATTTTGATTGGATAACGTCACTTTCTTACATGGCATCAATTGACAATTGATGCTATGGGACGTACGCGCAAGCGCAGACGGCATATGACAGATTTTAAATACATGTTTTAACGTGGTTTTCTGTCAGTTTCATTAGAATGGAGATAACAATATTGTATTTACAGCTCCGACGGCATCAATTGGGGATTTGATGCCGTCGGAGCTTAAAATACAATACAGTTATCTCCTAAATGGCAAGTTTATCATATTTTCCTGATATAAAATAATCATTATGAAGAATGCATGAGGATTACGATAAGGGCATAATGTTGCAGATATCTCTGTTTTTTGAAACAAATCCTTGTACATAAATATTTTTCGTTTGAAGATAGTTCATCAATATCAATTTCTGTCTATAATCTGGTATAAATCTTGTTCACTGATTCATCATAATAATCATCATTATCATCATTATCTAAATGATTTTATGCAAATTAATCCTAGAAATTCTGTTGGTTGTAGTGAGATTCCTTCTGTCTCCAATCCATGGTTATGTAATAGCCTGTACACATGCATACTCATCCACATTATCAGACATTAAATATATAATTTATGTTAAAATCAAATGGGTACCAGTATGTCATTGCATTGCCTGGTTTCCACATGACTGGCTCTTGTGTCAGGCTAGTTAAAATAAATGCAACTTAGTAAATCTTATCTCGAGCAAGATTTTCAAGAATCAGTATTTTTTATCTTCACTAACTTAAAACCATTGAAAAGGAAGAACCAAAGGGATACAAATTCCAGTTTATATCATTTTGGCAGCTAATTAAATGAATTAATCAATTAATTTGTAGATTTTTATACAGGCTTAATATGTAGTCCCATTCATACTTAATTTTTATATTTGAATTTTTTACCCATTGCTTTGTTTGTTAAAGGGAGATAACTGTTAGTCAAGAAACATGCATTTTTATTACAGGAAACTGTATACTGTTATTGTAAATTGTTTATGAATGTCACCTCATCAAATTAACTGATTAACATCAATAAATATATGCTTATGTTTTCATGGCTTTATTTTATACAAGGAAGTGGAAACCAACTTCACAAGTGATTTGTTTATGCAACTTTCAAGTTTAGTAAATAGTTATCAAAGGTACCAGGATTATAATTTAGAAGGCCAGACACATGTTTAGTCTACATACGATTTATCAGTGACACTCATATCAAAATATTTATAAAGCCAAACAAGTACACAGTTGTAGAGCTGTGAGGATCCAAAATTCCTAAAAGTTGTGTCAAATACGGCTAAGGTAATCTATAACCAGGATAAGAGAGGTTAAATATACCAAAGGGACATTCAAAAATAAACTGACAACACCATAGCTAAAAAGGAAAATGAACAACAGGCAATCAACAGTACTCAAAACACAATAATGAAAACTGAAGACTGAGCAACACAACCCAGCCAAAATCTGCAGGGGACCTTTTGTGCTCTAGAAATGTAGGCAGATCCTCCTCATGTTCTGAAGAAATCTTGACAAGGTAAAAGTATTGACTGTTTTTAGTGATTGATATCTCTTCAGTAGTGTAATATACTATAGTTGTAGTGTTATCATCAAGCAAACTTCGTACAGGGATTGTTTTAGTTTCAAGAACTATTTTCCTTTACTCCATCAATGTGTGTAAGAGTAGTATGGTTATTGGATTTGAAACTGCTGGGGAGAGTTTGATCATCAAAGACTTCTACATTGTAGTCCTCAGTAATGATTTAGAACTAGTGGTAGCAAACCAATGTTGAACATACTTAATTTTCTTCATTAAAAGTAAGTTGGTTGGTTTCCTAACAGTTGATGGTTATATTTCAGCATGATAGTCAAAATTGAGAATTAGACTACCATCAAAAATCATATAATAAACTGTTCTCACAGAGATATGTCTCACCCTTTTGTAATTTTGATTATGCAAATGTTGAAATCAAAATAGCAATACTTTAACATCTTACACAATTTATGAAAATAGTTAAAGTCAATGAACCATGACTGAGTTACATGGCTTAACAATCTCAATGGAAATGAGATGTGCCGATGCTGATACAACTGCATACCAAATACCATCATGACCATTGACTTATAAATAATAAGTTGGTCCCAAATCTAAATACAAACATTAGCTAGTACACTAATGAAAAATTTCAAAGTCATCAAGAAGGGGTGTTGCTATTAAATCTCCATGGAAACGATACTTGCAAATGCCAATTAATTTGCATACCAAATATCATTGACTTAACATTAGCAGTTCATCTTAAACTGATCTAATCACAAACTAATACATGTAAACTAAGACAAGTTTTAAAGTCATTAGACTGTGACTGAGGGGTGAGGCCATATATTCTCCATGGAAATTAGATGTGCCAATGCTTATACAACTGAATACCAATTAACATTGGCCTACCACTAATGGTTCCCCTTGAATTGACCTAATCACAATTTAATACATGAAAACTCAGAAAATTTTTTAAAGTCAATAGACCATGACCTAGGGGGCAGAGCCAAATTATCTCCATGGAAATGAGATATGCCAATGCTTACACAACTTCATACCAAATATCATTGACCTACCACTTGTGGTTCTGACCTAATCACAAACTAATACATGTAAAATAAGCAAAAGTTTCAAATCAATAGACCATGACTAAGGGAGCAGAGCAAAATAATCTCCATGGAAATTAGATATGCCAATGCTTATACACAACTACATACCAAATATCATTGACCAACCACTTGTGGTTTCCCATAAACTGACATAATCACGAACTAATACATGTAAAATAAGCAAAAATTTTGAAGTCAATAGACCATGACTGAGGGGGCAGGGCCAAATAATCTCCATGGAGATGAGATGTGCTAATGCTTATACAACTGCATACCAAATATGATTGACCTACTGCTTGTGGTTCACCATAAACTAGACCTAATCACAAACTAATACATCGATGACGCAGCAACCGTCAGAAACAGCATACCTATGTTTCGCTTTTTGACTCTATCAAGGCGAGACAAAAATATTTTTTTGGGATCAGTATTGGGTCAGTAGATATCATATGTATTGTTCTATATACATGTACTAGCCAATTCCATTCTTGTTTTATGTTGAACAGGCATGGGATTTCTTTTAACAAAACTAAACAGTATAATGATTTTTTACTATTTATTGTATCACATAGACTCTAATAATTAGACAACAATGTTATATGAATATCTAATACATATAATCCAACGAACAAACATATAAATATCTTATACACACAATTAACAAATATATTCATACTTCAATATTATATTGATCTCAAACATAAATAAACAATTAAAATGTTAAAATGTAGGTAAAAAATAAATCATTATTTTTATTAAACAAACAATTATTCCATTCACTCTAAGATACATCACCTTTTTGCATACACAATATCAATTAAAATATTACAATCACAAAACTTATATGCTACATTGGGATGGAATATGATTAAAAATAACAACAAATGGAACTGATTTCAGAAAATAGTTTTTTTATGCCCGTCAAAATTTTGACGGGACGTATTATGGTATACAAATGTCCGGTGTCTGTCCGTCCGTCCGTCTGTCCGGCGTAAACATGTCGCACCGTAACTTGAGAACTACTTATCCAAATTTCATGAAACTTAACATAGTTGTTTCTTATGATGGTCAAATGATCTGTATACTTTTTGGTGAAAATAAGATTAAAACTTTTTGAGTTACGGCACTATGTAACTATAGTTATATTAATCTTAATATCTGTATACTTTTTGGTGATGGTTCAAAATTTTATTTTTGAGTTATTGAGTATTTTGTAAAAAAGGGGGAGGTTTTTTTTTACATGTCGCACCATATCTCAAAAACGATTTATGATTATTGCGTAAAACTTTACACATGTCTTTGTTATATTAATTTAAAGATCTGTATACTTTTTGGTGATGATCCAAATTTCATTTTTGAGTTATTGAGTATTTTGTAAAAAAGGGGGAGTTTTTTTGCATGTTGTGCCGTATCTCAAAAACAATTTATGATTATTGCTTAAAACTTTACACACTTCCTTTTTATATTAATCTAAAGATCTGTATACTTTTTGGTGATGATTTAAAACTTTAATTTGGTGATATTTAGTTTTTTGTAAAAAAAAAAAACAGCGTTGGGGGTTTCACATGTCCCGCCGTGTCTCAAAAACTATTTATGATTATTGCATAAAACTTCCACACAAGACGTCTGGCGTATCATGCGCTCATGGCGCAGCTGTTTATTATTAAAATTTTGTAAAGAAAACTTACAGTTGTAGAATATATTTACAAAAAAAAATCACCAGTCTAATTACTGTAAAACATTATACAATTATGGCCCGTTGAAAAGATGAATATCCCAAATTGTCAACACAAAATGGTTATTTCAATGAGAGTGCAGCCTGAAGTGAAATAACTTTTAAGGGTTGACAATTCTGGATATTCATTGATTCTAAGGGGCCACAATTGTTTTATTAAACAGAACTAACGGTGGAAAGGCCTTTCTAACACTTTCTATATCGGGGCTATATTCTTTAAACTTTACATTAATACAAAGACGAGCTGACATTAGAAAATACATTTGTGTTCTAGAATTTCTCAATGTACAACAAAGGTAGAATCTTTTTGTAAAATATTGATGGCTCTGAAAAGGACTGTTACTTTACAAGAGATCATCAGCTGCTGGCACTCTATTCATGTCCACTGCCTTATTTCCTCATCTCTCGGTGGGCTTCCAGTGTAACGTGAACACTGCCATTTTGTTTATTTACTTGTGTGACATCATTTTAAGGGAGATAACTCGTACAAATCAACAAACAGAAAAGATTATTCGCCGATGAATAATAAGGTTATTCACCGCTGGTGGAAATTTTAAGGGTTATTCATCCTTCCTTGCAATGGAATGTAAAACCACTGCATTATTCCATGTCAGGTGGTAACGTTTATAAGGTATAAAAATAACCTTTGTCATTTCAAGGCATTTAATAGCTCACTATGTGTTATGCTCATTGTTGAAGGTTGTACTTCTAACCTTTAGTTGTTAACTTCTTTGTCAATAGATATCTGATGGAGAGTTGTCTTATATGCAATTATACCAGAACTTTTTATTTTCGTATGATATATTCATGGATGAACATTTAGTATCAATCAATTAACAATTCCAATAACAAAAAATATATCTCCTGTCTTTTGTCAAAAATTTTTACAACACTTAGAGTCATACTCGTTAAATCTTGTCAATCAACTATTTGACTAGATATCAAAATTCTATATATAAAAACAAGAATGTGTCCATAGTACACTGATACCCCACATGCACTGTCATTTTCTATGTTCAGTAGATCTTGAAATTGGAGTCAAAACTAAAATTTAAAATTGACATTAAAATTTTTAACATCCTATCATAGGGAACATGTGTACTAAGATTCAAGTTAACTGGACTTCAACTTCATCAAAAACTACCTTTACCAAAAACTTTAATCTGACATGGGACAGACTGACGGACCAACAAAAGGAAAAAAATGAAGGAATGGAAACGCAGATTGTAGTTGGGATAGTCCATGTAGGTGGGGGATAAAAAAAGAAAACCCAAAATTGATTTGGACGGATGGCATTGATCATCAATTTGATGTAAATGTAACAAAGTTTACTCTATCTCTATACAATATTTTGTCTCACATTAAAAACTATTCTGCAAATGTATTAATATTTTATAAAAATCTATATTTTAAGAGTTTCTATAATGTATCACAGATAGTTTGTAGCACTAGTAATTACATTCATCAAGATGGATTATCTTCCCCTATTATTTCTATAGTATCTTGTTTTGTTAATAACGTCACATCACTATCACAGATTTCTAGCTTGCTATGATCACTGTCTATAGAAACTGTCTTTGCAGGTAAAGGAGTGGGTTTCCTTAAACACTCTGGTGATGTGACAGTGACTGGTGCCCGTGATATTGGTAAGAATGATATGTTTGATGATGTATCAGGGGGAGATAATTTGGTTTGGTCTGATGATGTTTCTGTAACGGCTGCTATTGATATTGGTGAATATGGACTATTGGATGATGTTTCAGGGGGAAGTAATGCCTTTAGGTCGGATGAGGCCTCTCGTATATTTGTACCTGGATCCCGGTAATTTCCTTTCAACCAAACATGTCGGCTACCATCCAAGTAATGGCGGAAATGTCTAACAACACGACTCCCTAAAGAATCGTAGGTCTCACCCATTACCTGCAAAAGAAAAGATATTCTGGTCATATGGCTGAAAAGAGACAAAAAGAAAGATATGATCATGATGATAATCATGGCTGTTAAATTTTAGACCTAAATAGCATTAAAATTAAATGTATTTCAACATTTCATCAATTTATAGAATTAAATGCTGAATCTCAGCAAAAATGTACCCTAATTAAACAATGCTATTTTTGTTGCAAATATTTTTTCCCCCATTGTTTATAAATTTAAATTACAAAATATAGAGTTCAAGGATGTGAGTACACAAAATTGGTCAAGGGTTTTGGGGCCTGTACCAAATCGAGCAGGTCTAGATAGACAGAAGGAGAGGTTTTTGAGTCTGTACCAAATCAGGCTGGTCTTGATAGACAGAAGGAAAGGGTTTGGGGGCCTGTACCAAATCTGGGCTGGTCAAGATAGACAGAGGGAGAGAGTGTTGGACATGCCACAAATAGGGCTGTCTGGACTAACTGTTATTTGTTGCTGTCTCTGCATAGCTGGAACATTAATATAATAGATTTGGAGACAGAACAAAAGAATAGGAACAAACTGAGTTTCCTGTTATTCCTACCTCAATCTCCATTTCCTGTGTACCAATCCTAAGCGTAGCTTTGTACAGGTTTGTTTTCTTAGATCCATGAACCCCTTTACTATGTATCTGTCCTAATAGTTCTAAATCAAGGGTCTTAAGTACTTCCTCTCTCACTGTCACTACATCACTCCCAGAATCTATCATAAATTCTGGAGAGAAAAAAATAAATTGCTGTGTTACATTTACATTTTAATATTCTGTTACATATAATAGCTTATTCTTCTGTCAATATTAGAAATAATCAGAAATGTATTATTATAACATAATATTGCAATAATTTACAAATGTTTTCTGTAACATAGTTTCATTCTTACTTCATTTGACAAAACATTTTGTTGTAACTTAGATTATAAGGATTTCAAACATTATCTCAAAAGGGGCCAATATATTGACCAGACCATATAAACCTAAACCATAGTTCTGTTTCAGAAGTTACAAAGTACCACTACTTCCAATTACCAGTAATGAATTTATCATACATGAATCTATTTTTTCCGGTATGCAACTCACATCTATAATACAGATTTCATAGTGTTAATTCATAAAACATAATTTATAAATGATAGAATCAATCATGTTAATAAATGCTGCTTCAAATTTATATGTTTTATTGCAATAATTACCAAAAGTATGAAATTTTGCTGCATTATTTGTTGATATCACAGTAGCATCTAAGATTAGAAAATCAAATTTGGCATCTTCTAAACATGCTGGCTTTCCCCATCGTCCAAATGCAACAGGAACTTCAGTTTTGGCCGGCAAGAGAGGTCGGTGTCTCTTTCGTAATCTGTTCACTACAAATAAGTATTGTAAATTGTGACAGTTATACCTTTTGTATTAGCCTTACTGTAAGCAATTATGAAAATAGCTCAAAAATATATATGGGAAGAAGACAACTGATAATGTTGACCTCTAGATGTGTATTTGATTATTTATTTATTTGTGTCTATTGGTTGATGTGTCATTGACACCACATCTTTTTCTCTTTATACTCCTGATTTCATTTTTAAAGAGTGGTGTTAAACTTTGAAATACTCATAAGGGCCCTGTGATAAGAAAATAAAGAATTTGAATTTTAAGTTGTCTATATATTTGGAACTTTGGCTCAGAATCCAATTTCCTAATTCTGATGGCAACAGTATAACTTTCTTCAGTAGGAGCTTTAAATCTATTTTCCTTGTTTTCCTAGTTG
>NW_026963373.1:0-2500 GCF_036588685.1 Mytilus trossulus
ATTGATTGATTGATTGATTGGTTGGTTGGTTGGTTGGTTGGTTGGTTGGTTGTTGAACCCTATAAGAAACACATGAGACGGAAACATGATTGATTGATTGATCATGATCATTATTGGTTGATTTGATCATGATCATGATTGATTGATTGATTGATTGATTGATTGACTGGTTGGTTGGTTGGTTGGTTGGTTGGTTGGTTGGTTGGTTAGTTGGTATGTTGGTTGGTTGGTTGGTTGGTTGGTTGGTTGAAATTCAAACAGCACATAAAACTGTTTAAATAGTGCCAAAACCACATAATTTGATGACCTTGACCTTTGACCTTGTAACCTTCGTCAAGGTCATTGCTCCACAAGGTCATTGCAAAAGACCCTATGGGTCAAGGACCTTTTGTTTAAGAGTTTTGCCTAAAAATGGCTTTTTAAAAACCATCGATGGGAGTTATGTCCCTTACATGATGGTAAAATCAATATAGTCATAATGTAAAAAAAAAGTTGCCCCTTGAAGTACCAAGCATTTTTCACTGCTTAATTTTTTTGTATCTATAACCGTTCAAGAGTTATAGGGAAATCAAAGACATATGAAAATCTAAAATATGACCTTGACCTTTGACCTTGACCTAATTTTCTAAGTTAGGGATCAGGGGACTCAAATAAAAACATTCCAGGGTTATACGGGTTAACGGTTTATGAGTTAAAAAAACATACCGACAAATTTATTCCGTAAAGATAGATAACTCCTATAAAATTTCTTCGAATCGCTTCGATCAAATACGCCAAAAATTACTGAGGATGTAACGAACAATTTGTAAAAAGAATTTTGTCGCTTTCTTATTTTGTTACGAAGGAGATGCACACACATGACAAACAGTGAATAGGGAGATAACTCTTACAAAGAAAATGGTTCGGCTTAGCAGGGTGAAATTTAAAAGCGCATAAACTATACGATACAATATGAAAAAAATCTAAGCGACATATTGCGAAACAAACATTTATCGCAAGAACAAAATTTGGCGGAAAAAAAAAAATAATAATAATAATAATAATAATAATAATAATCAGAACAAATACAATAGGCTTTCCACAGAAAAGTGGAAAGACCTAATAATATGGAAAAAACTGGAGTTGTCGTTCGTTTTACGTTGATAGGATAGATAGCACACAACCTACATTCAGTTGTAAGTGGAGGGTTAAAAAAAAAGGGGGGGGCAAAAGGGGGTTTCGGGGAGATTTTTTTTTTTTTATTAACGGAACAGAATGGTTAAAAAGGTTTTTTACAATATAAATCAATTGCTTTAAAAAAGCAATTGTAGGGGGTCTTTCCCCCTTTAAAATTAATTGAATTGCGGGGGGGGGGGGGGGGGGGGTGTTTGTTTGTTTGTTTATTTGTTTGTTTGTGTATGGGGTCTATATTATTGTTACCGGAGAAGTTTCATGTTTAGTTTGGAAAGTTTTAATTTTATTTTAGGTACAGCGCGCGCGCCACATCACGTGACACGGGTTTATAATAACGAAAAGATAGTCTTTTTATTTCTTTTTAGGTGGGGACGTTAAACAGACAACATCTATACAGATGGAATGTACACAATGTAATTTCTTTTGTCATTGTAGGAAATTGACATTTTAATGACAGTTCACGGGCAGTGCATGTTTTGGATTTAATAGATCCGGTGTAACTTTTAAACCCATTTATTGATTATAATCTGATATTGTACATTTTTCAGCACCTGTTTGTAACACAGATTAGTATTTCAATCTCGGAGCGGACATTTTGTTGTAGGTTTTTACTGAGATTAACGGACCTAGCAAGCGATTTTTACTGCATTGCCATTTCTTTTCTCTAGGAAAAGCTGTGAGAGATATCTGCACAAAGTTTTTTTATAAACTTTCAGTACATGTATGCTCTGCTGACTGCAAATTTTGAGGTCGATTGTACTTGTAGTTTCAGAGAACATGTGGATTTTTTTTTTCAGAAGTGACGCAAGAACAATATTAAATTTCAATTTTTCTTGAATAATTGAGAGTTTGTTCCTTCAATAAACTGTCATGATTAAACAGTCATACAGATTGATTGATTGATTGATTGATTGATTGATTGATTGATTGATTGATTAGTTGGTTAGTTGGTTGGTTGGTTGGTTAAACACGTTGGATAGGGTCAATTGAAACACGGAAAAAGAAACAAAGAAGATCTTGGACCCTATATTAAACACATGAGACGGAAACATGATTGATTGATCATGATCATGATTGATTGATTGATTGATTGATTGATTGATTGATTGATTGATTGATTAGTTGGTTGGTTGGTTGGTTGGTTGGTTGGTTGGTTGGTTGGTTGGTTGGTTAAACACATTAGATAGGGTCAATTGAAACACGGAAAAAGACACAAAGAAGATCTTGGACCCTATATTAAACACATGAGACGGAAACATGATTGGTTGATCATGATCATGATTGATTGATTGTATGATTGATTGATTGATTGATTGATTGATTGATT
>NW_026963373.1:20000-22500 GCF_036588685.1 Mytilus trossulus
TTAAAAAAGCAATTGTAGGGGGTCTTTCCCCCTTTAAAATTAATTGAATTGCGGGGGGGGGGGGGGGGGTGTTTGTTTGTTTGTTTATTTGTTTGTTTGTGTATGGGGTCTATATTATTGTTACCGGAGAAGTTTCATGTTTAGTTTGGAAAGTTTTAATTTTATTTTAGGTACAGCGCGCGCGCCACATCACGTGACACGGGTTTATAATAACGAAAAGATAGTCTTTTTATTTCTTTTTAGGTGGGGACGTTAAACAGACAACATCTATACAGATGGAATGTACACAATGTAATTTCTTTTGTCATTGTAGGAAATTGACATTTTAATGACAGTTCACGGGCAGTGCATGTTTTGGATTTAATAGATCCGGTGTAACTTTTAAACCCATTTATTGATTATAATCTGATATTGTACATTTTTCAGCACCTGTTTGTAACACAGATTAGTATTTCAATCTCGGAGCGGACATTTTGTTGTAGGTTTTTACTGAGATTAACGGACCTAGCAAGCGATTTTTACTGCATTGCCATTTCTTTTCTCTAGGAAAAGCTGTGAGAGATATCTGCACAAAGTTTTTTTATAAACTTTCAGTACATGTATGCTCTGCTGACTGCAAATTTTGAGGTCGATTGTACTTGTAGTTTCAGAGAACATGTGGATTTTTTTTTTCAGAAGTGACGCAAGAACAATATTAAATTTCAATTTTTCTTGAATAATTGAGAGTTTGTTCCTTCAATAAACTGTCATGATTAAACAGTCATACAGATTGATTGATTGATTGATTGATTGATTGATTGATTGATTGATTGATTAGTTGGTTAGTTGGTTGGTTGGTTGGTTAAACACGTTGGATAGGGTCAATTGAAACACGGAAAAAGAAACAAAGAAGATCTTGGACCCTATATTAAACACATGAGACGGAAACATGATTGATTGATCATGATCATGATTGATTGATTGATTGATTGATTGATTGATTGATTGATTGATTGATTAGTTGGTTGGTTGGTTGGTTGGTTGGTTGGTTGGTTGGTTGGTTGGTTGGTTAAACACATTAGATAGGGTCAATTGAAACACGGAAAAAGACACAAAGAAGATCTTGGACCCTATATTAAACACATGAGACGGAAACATGATTGGTTGATCATGATCATGATTGATTGATTGTATGATTGATTGATTGATTGATTGATTGATTGATTGATTGATTAGTTGGTTGGTTGGTTGGTTGGTTGGTTGGTTGGTTGGTTAAACACGTTGGATAGGGTCAATTGAAACACGGAAAAAGACACAAAGAAGATCTTGGACCCTATATTAAACACATGAGACGGAAACATGATTGGTTGATCATGATCATGATTGATTGATTGATTGATTGATTGATTGATTGATTGATTGGTTGGTTGGTTGGTTGGTTGGTTGGTTGGTTGGTTGAACCCTATAAGAAACACATGAGACGGAAACATGATTGATTGATTGATCATGATCATTATTGGTTGATTGATCATGATCATGATTGATTGATTGATTGATTGATTGATTGACTGGTTGGTTGGTTGGTTGGTTGGTTGGTTGGTTGGTTGGTTAGTTGGTATGTTGGTTGGTTGGTTGGTTGGTTGGTTGGTTGAAATTCAAACACACATAAAACTGTTTAAATAGTGCCAAAACCACATAATTTGATGACCTTGACCTTTGACCTTGTAACCTTCGTCAAGGTCATTGCTCCACAAGGTCATTGCAAAAGACCCTATGGGTCAAGGACCTTTTGTTTAAGAGTTTTGCCTAAAAATGGCTTTTTAAAAACCATCGATGGGAGTTATGTCCCTTACATGATGGTAAAATCAATATAGTCATAATGTAAAAAAGTTGCCCCTTGAAGTACCAAGCATTTTTCACTGCTTAATTTTTTTGTATCTATAACCGTTCAAGAGTTATAGGGAAATCAAAGACATATGAAAATCTAAAATATGACCTTGACCTTTGACCTTGACCTAATTTTCTAAGTTAGGGATCAGGGGACTCAAATAAAAACATTCCAGGGTTATACGGTTAACGGTTTATGAGTTAAAAAAACATACCGACAAATTTATTCCGTAAAGATAGATAACTCCTATAAAATTTCTTCGAATCGCTTCGATCCAAATACGCCAAAAATTACTGAGGATGTAACGAACAATTTGTAAAAAGAATTTTGTCGCTTTCTTATTTTGTTACGAAGGAGATGCACACACATGACAAACAGTGAATAGGGAGATAACTCTTACAAAGAAAATGGTTCGGCTTAGCAGGGTGAAATTTAAAAGCGCATAAACTATACGATACAATATGAAAAAAATCTAAGCGACATATTGCGAAACAAACATTTATCGCAAGAACAAAATTTGGCGGAAAAAAAAAAATAATAATAATAATAATAATAATAATAATAATCAGAACAAATACAATAGGCTTTCCACAGAAAAGTGGAAAGACCTAATAATATGGAAAAAACTGGAGT
>NW_026963374.1:0-17500 GCF_036588685.1 Mytilus trossulus
GAGACCCCCTTTTGCCCCCCCCCCCCCCATTTTTTTTACCCTCCACTTACAACTGAATGTAGTTTGTGTGCTATTAATCCTATCAACGTTAAACGAACGACAACTCCAGTTTTTTCCCTATTATATTGTTCTTACATCTCTTCTGAAAAAAAAAATCCACCTCCTTGTTATCACTTAAACTCTGAAACTACAAGTCCAATCGATCCCAAAATTTACAGTCAGCAGGGCATACATGTACTAAAGGTTCATAAAACAACGTGGTGCCGATATCTCTCAAGACTTTTCCTAGAGAAAAAGAATGGCAATGCCGTAAAAATCGCTTGCTAGGTCCGTAATTCTCAATGAAATCCTACAATAAAAATGTCCGCTCCTCTGGATTGAAAAACTTATCTGTTACAAACTGGTGCTGAAAAATATACATTTTAAGAAAATAATCCTTAAACGTGTTTTAAAGTTGCACCGGATCAATTAAATCCAAATCATGCACTGCTGGTGAACTGTGATCAAAATGTCAATTTCCTATAATGACCAAAGAAATTACATTGTGTACATTCCATCTCTATAGATGTTGTCTGTCCAACGTCCCGACCTAAAGAGAAATAAAAAGACTAAGTTTTTCTTAATATAAACACGCGTCACGTGGTGTCTCCTCAATCTGGCGCGCGCGCTGGACCTAAAATAAAATAAAAACTTTCCAAACTAAACATGAAAACATGAAACTTCTCCGGTAACAAAATACTAGACCCCTTACTGTAAACAAACAAACAAACAAGCAAAACAAACAAACAAAACAAACAAACAACCCCCCCCCCCCCCCCCCATCAATCTATGTTTCAAAGGGGGAAAGACCGTTTACAATTGCTTTTTGAAAGCAATTGATTTATATTGTAAAAAGGCCTTTTTAACCATTCTGTTCCGTTAATACAAAAAAAAAAAAAAAAAATCCCCGAGACCCCCTTTTGCCCCCCCCCCCCCCCCATTTTTTTTACCCTCCACTTACAACTGAATGTAGTTTGTGTGCTATTAATCCTATCAACGTTAAACGAACGACAACTCCAGTTTTTTCCCTATTATATTGTTCTTACATCTCTTCTGAAAAAAAAAATCCACCTCCTTGTTATCACTTAAACTCTGAAACTACAAGTCCAATCGATCCCAAAATTTACAGTCAGCAGGGCATACATGTACTAAAGGTTCATAAAACAACGTGGTGCCGATATCTCTCAAGACTTTTCCTAGAGAAAAAGAATGGCAATGCCGTAAAAATCGCTTGCTAGGTCCGTAATTCTCAATGAAATCCTACAATAAAAATGTCCGCTCCTCTGGATTGAAAAACTTATCTGTTACAAACTGGTGCTGAAAAATATACATTTTAAGAAAATAATCCTTAAACGTGTTTTAAAGTTGCACCGGATCAATTAAATCCAAATCATGCACTGCTGGTGAACTGTGATCAAAATGTCAATTTCCTATAATGACCAAAGAAATTACATTGTGTACATTCCATCTCTATAGATGTTGTCTGTCCAACGTCCCGACCTAAAGAGAAATAAAAAGACTAAGTTTTTCTTAATATAAACACGCGTCACGTGGTGTCTCCTCAATCTGGCGCGCGCGCTGGACCTAAAATAAAATAAAAACTTTCCAAACTAAACATGAAACTTCTCCGGTAACAAAATACTAGACCCCTTACTGTAAACAAACAAACAAACAAGCAAAACAAACAAACAAAACAAACAAACAACCCCCCCCCCCCCCCCATCAATCTATGTTTCAAAGGGGGAAAGACCGTTTACAATTGCTTTTTGAAAGCAATTGATTTATATTGTAAAAAGGCCTTTTTAACCATTCTGTTCCGTTAATACAAAAAAAAAAAAAAAAAATCCCCGAGACCCCCTTTTGCCCCCCCCCCCCATTTTTTTTACCCTCCACTTACAACTGAATGTAGTTTGTGTGCTATTAATCCTATCAACGTTAAACGAACGACAACTCCAGTTTTTTCCCTATTATATTGTTCTTACATCTCTTCTGAAAAAAAAAATCCACCTCCTTGTTATCACTTAAACTCTGAAACTACAAGTCCAATCGATCCCAAAATTTACAGTCAGCAGGGCATACATGTACTAAAGGTTCATAAAACAACGTGGTGCCGATATCTCTCAAGACTTTTCCTAGAGAAAAAGAATGGCAATGCCGTAAAAATCGCTTGCTAGGTCCGTAATTCTCAATGAAATCCTACAATAAAAATGTCCGCTCCTCTGGATTGAAAAACTTATCTGTTACAAACTGGTGCTGAAAAATATACATTTTAAGAAAATAATCCTTAAACGTGTTTTAAAGTTGCACCGGATCAATTAAATCCAAATCATGCACTGCTGGTGAACTGTGATCAAAATGTCAATTTCCTATAATGACCAAAGAAATTACATTGTGTACATTCCATCTCTATAGATGTTGTCTGTCCAACGTCCCGACCTAAAGAGAAATAAAAAGACTAAGTTTTTCTTAATATAAACACGCGTCACGTGGTGTCTCCTCAATCTGGCGCGCGCGCTGGACCTAAAATAAAATAAAAACTTTCCAAACTAAACATGAAACTTCTCCGGTAACAAAATACTAGACCCCTTACTGTAAACAAACAAACAAACAAGCAAAACAAACAAACAAAACAAACAAACAACCCCCCCCCCCCCCATCAATCTATGTTTCAAAGGGGGAAAGACCGTTTACAATTGCTTTTGAAAGCAATTGATTTATATTGTAAAAAGGCCTTTTTAACCATTCTGTTCCGTTAATACAAAAAAAAAAAAAAAAAATCCCCGAGACCCCCTTTTGCCCCCCCCCCCCCCCCATTTTTTTTACCCTCCACTTACAACTGAATGTAGTTTGTGTGCTATTAATCCTATCAACGTTAAACGAACGACAACTCCAGTTTTTTCCCTATTATATTGTTCTTACATCTCTTCTGAAAAAAAAAATCCACCTCCTTGTTATCACTTAAACTCTGAAACTACAAGTCCAATCGATCCCAAAATTTACAGTCAGCAGGGCATACATGTACTAAAGGTTCATAAAACAACGTGGTGCCGATATCTCTCAAGACTTTTCCTAGAGAAAAAGAATGGCAATGCCGTAAAAATCGCTTGCTAGGTCCGTAATTCTCAATGAAATCCTACAATAAAAATGTCCGCTCCTCTGGATTGAAAAACTTATCTGTTACAAACTGGTGCTGAAAAATATACATTTTAAGAAAATAATCCTTAAACGTGTTTTAAAGTTGCACCGGATCAATTAAATCCAAATCATGCACTGCTGGTGAACTGTGATCAAAATGTCAATTTCCTATAATGACCAAAGAAATTACATTGTGTACATTCCATCTCTATAGATGTTGTCTGTCCAACGTCCCGACCTAAAGAGAAATAAAAAGACTAAGTTTTTCTTAATATAAACACGCGTCACGTGGTGTCTCCTCAATCTGGCGCGCGCGCTGGACCTAAAATAAAATAAAAACTTTCCAAACTAAACATGAAACTTCTCCGGTAACAAAATACTAGACCCCTTACTGTAAACAAACAAACAAACAAGCAAAACAAACAAACAAAACAAACAAACAACCCCCCCCCCCCCCCCATCAATCTATGTTTCAAAGGGGGAAAGACCGTTTACAATTGCTTTTTGAAAGCAATTGATTTATATTGTAAAAAGGCCTTTTTAACCATTCTGTTCCGTTAATACAAAAAAAAAAAAAAAAAAATCCCCGAGACCCCCTTTTGCCCCCCCCCCCCCCCCCATTTTTTTTACCCTCCACTTACAACTGAATGTAGTTTGTGTGCTATTAATCCTATCAACGTTAAACGAACGACAACTCCAGTTTTTTCCCTATTATATTGTTCTTACATCTCTTCTGAAAAAAAAAATCCACCTCCTTGTTATCACTTAAACTCTGAAACTACAAGTCCAATCGATCCCAAAATTTACAGTCAGCAGGGCATACATGTACTAAAGGTTCATAAAACAACGTGGTGCCGATATCTCTCAAGACTTTTCCTAGAGAAAAAGAATGGCAATGCCGTAAAAATCGCTTGCTAGGTCCGTAATTCTCAATGAAATCCTACAATAAAAATGTCCGCTCCTCTGGATTGAAAAACTTATCTGTTACAAACTGGTGCTGAAAAATATACATTTTAAGAAAATAATCCTTAAACGTGTTTTAAAGTTGCACCGGATCAATTAAATCCAAATCATGCACTGCTGGTGAACTGTGATCAAAATGTCAATTTCCTATAATGACCAAAGAAATTACATTGTGTACATTCCATCTCTATAGATGTTGTCTGTCCAACGTCCCGACCTAAAGAGAAATAAAAAGACTAAGTTTTTCTTAATATAAACACGCGTCACGTGGTGTCTCCTCAATCTGGCGCGCGCGCTGGACCTAAAATAAAATAAAAACTTTCCAAACTAAACATGAAACTTCTCCGGTAACAAAATACTAGACCCCTTACTGTAAACAAACAAACAAACAAGCAAAACAAACAAACAAAACAAACAAACAACCCCCCCCCCCCCCCCCCCCCCCCCCATCAATCTATGTTTCAAAGGGGGAAAGACCGTTTACAATTGCTTTTTGAAAGCAATTGATTTATATTGTAAAAAGGCCTTTTTAACCATTCTGTTCCGTTAATACAAAAAAAAAAAAAAAAAATCCCCGAGACCCCCTTTTGCCCCCCCCCCCCATTTTTTTTACCCTCCACTTACAACTGAATGTAGTTTGTGTGCTATTAATCCTATCAACGTTAAACGAACGACAACTCCAGTTTTTTCCCTATTATATTGTTCTTACATCTCTTCTGAAAAAAAAAATCCACCTCCTTGTTATCACTTAAACTCTGAAACTACAAGTCCAATCGATCCCAAAATTTACAGTCAGCAGGGCATACATGTACTAAAGGTTCATAAAACAACGTGGTGCCGATATCTCTCAAGACTTTTCCTAGAGAAAAAGAATGGCAATGCCGTAAAAATCGCTTGCTAGGTCCGTAATTCTCAATGAAATCCTACAATAAAAATGTCCGCTCCTCTGGATTGAAAAACTTATCTGTTACAAACTGGTGCTGAAAAATATACATTTTAAGAAAATAATCCTTAAACGTGTTTTAAAGTTGCACCGGATCAATTAAATCCAAATCATGCACTGCTGGTGAACTGTGATCAAAATGTCAATTTCCTATAATGACCAAAGAAATTACATTGTGTACATTCCATCTCTATAGATGTTGTCTGTCCAACGTCCCGACCTAAAGAGAAATAAAAAGACTAAGTTTTTCTTAATATAAACACGCGTCACGTGGTGTCTCCTCAATCTGGCGCGCGCGCTGGACCTAAAATAAAATAAAAACTTTCCAAACTAAACATGAAACTTCTCCGGTAACAAAATACTAGACCCCTTACTGTAAACAAACAAACAAACAAGCAAAACAAACAAACAAAACAAACAAACAACCCCCCCCCCCCCCCATCAATCTATGTTTCAAAGGGGGAAAGACCGTTTACAATTGCTTTTTGAAAGCAATTGATTTATATTGTAAAAAGGCCTTTTTAACCATTCTGTTCCGTTAATACAAAAAAAAAAAAAAAAAATCCCCGAGACCCCCTTTTGCCCCCCCCCCCCCCCCCATTTTTTTTACCCTCCACTTACAACTGAATGTAGTTTGTGTGCTATTAATCCTATCAACGTTAAACGAACGACAACTCCAGTTTTTTCCCTATTATATTGTTCTTACATCTCTTCTGAAAAAAAAAATCCACCTCCTTGTTATCACTTAAACTCTGAAACTACAAGTCCAATCGATCCCAAAATTTACAGTCAGCAGGGCATACATGTACTAAAGGTTCATAAAACAACGTGGTGCCGATATCTCTCAAGACTTTTCCTAGAGAAAAAGAATGGCAATGCCGTAAAAATCGCTTGCTAGGTCCGTAATTCTCAATGAAATCCTACAATAAAAATGTCCGCTCCTCTGGATTGAAAAACTTATCTGTTACAAACTGGTGCTGAAAAATATACATTTTAAGAAAATAATCCTTAAACGTGTTTTAAAGTTGCACCGGATCAATTAAATCCAAATCATGCACTGCTGGTGAACTGTGATCAAAATGTCAATTTCCTATAATGACCAAAGAAATTACATTGTGTACATTCCATCTCTATAGATGTTGTCTGTCCAACGTCCCGACCTAAAGAGAAATAAAAAGACTAAGTTTTTCTTAATATAAACACGCGTCACGTGGTGTCTCCTCAATCTGGCGCGCGCGCTGGACCTAAAATAAAATAAAAACTTTCCAAACTAAACATGAAACTTCTCCGGTAACAAAATACTAGACCCCTTACTGTAAACAAACAAACAAACAAGCAAAACAAACAAACAAAACAAACAAACAACCCCCCCCCCCCCCCATCAATCTATGTTTCAAAGGGGGAAAGACCGTTTACAATTGCTTTTTGAAAGCAATTGATTTATATTGTAAAAAGGCCTTTTTAACCATTCTGTTCCGTTAATACAAAAAAAAAAAAAAAAAATCCCCGAGACCCCCTTTTGCCCCCCCCCCCCCCCCCCCCATTTTTTTTACCCTCCACTTACAACTGAATGTAGTTTGTGTGCTATTAATCCTATCAACGTTAAACGAACGACAACTCCAGTTTTTTCCCTATTATATTGTTCTTACATCTCTTCTGAAAAAAAAAATCCACCTCCTTGTTATCACTTAAACTCTGAAACTACAAGTCCAATCGATCCCAAAATTTACAGTCAGCAGGGCATACATGTACTAAAGGTTCATAAAACAACGTGGTGCCGATATCTCTCAAGACTTTTCCTAGAGAAAAAGAATGGCAATGCCGTAAAAATCGCTTGCTAGGTCCGTAATTCTCAATGAAATCCTACAATAAAAATGTCCGCTCCTCTGGATTGAAAAACTTATCTGTTACAAACTGGTGCTGAAAAATATACATTTTAAGAAAATAATCCTTAAACGTGTTTTAAAGTTGCACCGGATCAATTAAATCCAAATCATGCACTGCTGGTGAACTGTGATCAAAATGTCAATTTCCTATAATGACCAAAGAAATTACATTGTGTACATTCCATCTCTATAGATGTTGTCTGTCCAACGTCCCGACCTAAAGAGAAATAAAAAGACTAAGTTTTTCTTAATATAAACACGCGTCACGTGGTGTCTCCTCAATCTGGCGCGCGCGCTGGACCTAAAATAAAATAAAAACTTTCCAAACTAAACATGAAACTTCTCCGGTAACAAAATACTAGACCCCTTACTGTAAACAAACAAACAAACAAGCAAAACAAACAAACAAAACAAACAAACAACCCCCCCCCCCATCAATCTATGTTTCAAAGGGGGAAAGACCGTTTACAATTGCTTTTTGAAAGCAATTGATTTATATTGTAAAAAGGCCTTTTTAACCATTCTGTTCCGTTAATACAAAAAAAAAAAAAAAAAATCCCCGAGACCCCCTTTTGCCCCCCCCCCCCCATTTTTTTTACCCTCCACTTACAACTGAATGTAGTTTGTGTGCTATTAATCCTATCAACGTTAAACGAACGACAACTCCAGTTTTTTCCCTATTATATTGTTCTTACATCTCTTCTGAAAAAAAAAATCCACCTCCTTGTTATCACTTAAACTCTGAAACTACAAGTCCAATCGATCCCAAAATTTACAGTCAGCAGGGCATACATGTACTAAAGGTTCATAAAACAACGTGGTGCCGATATCTCTCAAGACTTTTCCTAGAGAAAAAGAATGGCAATGCCGTAAAAATCGCTTGCTAGGTCCGTAATTCTCAATGAAATCCTACAATAAAAATGTCCGCTCCTCTGGATTGAAAAACTTATCTGTTACAAACTGGTGCTGAAAAATATACATTTTAAGAAAATAATCCTTAAACGTGTTTTAAAGTTGCACCGGATCAATTAAATCCAAATCATGCACTGCTGGTGAACTGTGATCAAAATGTCAATTTCCTATAATGACCAAAGAAATTACATTGTGTACATTCCATCTCTATAGATGTTGTCTGTCCAACGTCCCGACCTAAAGAGAAATAAAAAGACTAAGTTTTTCTTAATATAAACACGCGTCACGTGGTGTCTCCTCAATCTGGCGCGCGCGCTGGACCTAAAATAAAATAAAAACTTTCCAAACTAAACATGAAACTTCTCCGGTAACAAAATACTAGACCCCTTACTGTAAACAAACAAACAAACAAGCAAAACAAACAAACAAAACAAACAAACAACCCCCCCCCCCCCCCCATCAATCTATGTTTCAAAGGGGGAAAGACCGTTTACAATTGCTTTTTGAAAGCAATTGATTTATATTGTAAAAAGGCCTTTTTAACCATTCTGTTCCGTTAATACAAAAAAAAAAAAAAAAAATCCCCGAGACCCCCTTTTGCCCCCCCCCCCCCCATTTTTTTTACCCTCCACTTACAACTGAATGTAGTTTGTGTGCTATTAATCCTATCAACGTTAAACGAACGACAACTCCAGTTTTTTCCCTATTATATTGTTCTTACATCTCTTCTGAAAAAAAAAATCCACCTCCTTGTTATCACTTAAACTCTGAAACTACAAGTCCAATCGATCCCAAAATTTACAGTCAGCAGGGCATACATGTACTAAAGGTTCATAAAACAACGTGGTGCCGATATCTCTCAAGACTTTTCCTAGAGAAAAAGAATGGCAATGCCGTAAAAATCGCTTGCTAGGTCCGTAATTCTCAATGAAATCCTACAATAAAAATGTCCGCTCCTCTGGATTGAAAAACTTATCTGTTACAAACTGGTGCTGAAAAATATACATTTTAAGAAAATAATCCTTAAACGTGTTTTAAAGTTGCACCGGATCAATTAAATCCAAATCATGCACTGCTGGTGAACTGTGATCAAAATGTCAATTTCCTATAATGACCAAAGAAATTACATTGTGTACATTCCATCTCTATAGATGTTGTCTGTCCAACGTCCCGACCTAAAGAGAAATAAAAAGACTAAGTTTTTCTTAATATAAACACGCGTCACGTGGTGTCTCCTCAATCTGGCGCGCGCGCTGGACCTAAAATAAAATAAAAACTTTCCAAACTAAACATGAAACTTCTCCGGTAACAAAATACTAGACCCCTTACTGTAAACAAACAAACAAACAAGCAAAACAAACAAACAAAACAAACAAACAACCCCCCCCCCCCCCCATCAATCTATGTTTCAAAGGGGGAAAGACCGTTTACAATTGCTTTTTGAAAGCAATTGATTTATATTGTAAAAAGGCCTTTTTAACCATTCTGTTCCGTTAATACAAAAAAAAAAAAAAAAAATCCCCGAGACCCCCTTTTGCCCCCCCCCCCCCATTTTTTTTACCCTCCACTTACAACTGAATGTAGTTTGTGTGCTATTAATCCTATCAACGTTAAACGAACGACAACTCCAGTTTTTTCCCTATTATATTGTTCTTACATCTCTTCTGAAAAAAAAAATCCACCTCCTTGTTATCACTTAAACTCTGAAACTACAAGTCCAATCGATCCCAAAATTTACAGTCAGCAGGGCATACATGTACTAAAGGTTCATAAAACAACGTGGTGCCGATATCTCTCAAGACTTTTCCTAGAGAAAAAGAATGGCAATGCCGTAAAAATCGCTTGCTAGGTCCGTAATTCTCAATGAAATCCTACAATAAAAATGTCCGCTCCTGGATTGAAAAACTTATCTGTTACAAACTGGTGCTGAAAAATATACATTTTAAGAAAATAATCCTTAAACGTGTTTTAAAGTTGCACCGGATCAATTAAATCCAAATCATGCACTGCTGGTGAACTGTGATCAAAATGTCAATTTCCTATAATGACCAAAGAAATTACATTGTGTACATTCCATCTCTATAGATGTTGTCTGTCCAACGTCCCGACCTAAAGAGAAATAAAAAGACTAAGTTTTTCTTAATATAAACACGCGTCACGTGGTGTCTCCTCAATCTGGCGCGCGCGCTGGACCTAAAATAAAATAAAAACTTTCCAAACTAAACATGAAACTTCTCCGGTAACACAATACTAGACCCCTTACAGAAACAAACAAACAAACAAACAAAACAAAACAAACAAACAAACAAAACAAACCCCCCCCCCCCCCCCCCCCCCCAATCAATCTATGTTTCAAAGGGGGGAAAGACCGTTTACAATTGCTTTTTGAAAGCAATTGATTTATATTATTGTTCTTACATCTCTTCTGAAAAAAAAATCCACCTCCTTGTTATCACTTAAACTCTGAAACTACAAGTCCAATCGATCCCAAAATTTACAGTCAGCAGGGCATACATGTACTAAAGGTTCATAAAACAACGTGGTGCCGATATCTCTCAAGACTTTTCCTAGAGAAAAAGAATGGCAATGCCGTAAAAATCGCTTGCTAGGTCCGTAATTCTCAATGAAATCCTACAATAAAAATGTCCGCTCCTGGATTGAAAAACTTATCTGTTACAAACTGGTGCTGAAAAATATACATTTTAAGAAAATAATCCTTAAACGTGTTTTAAAGTTGCACCGGATCAATTAAATCCAAATCATGCACTGCTGGTGAACTGTGATCAAAATGTCAATTTCCTATAATGACCAAAGAAATTACATTGTGTACATTCCATCTCTATAGATGTTGTCTGTCCAACGTCCCGACCTAAAGAGAAATAAAAAGACTAAGTTTTTCTTAATATAAACACGCGTCACGTGGTGTCTCCTCAATCTGGCGCGCGCGCTGGACCTAAAATAAAATAAAAACTTTCCAAACTAAACATGAAACTTCTCCGGTAACACAATACTAGACCCCTTACAGAAACAAACAAACAAACAAACAAACAAACAATCAAAACAAACAAACAAACAAAACAACCCCCCCCCCCCCATCAATCTATGTTTCAAAGGGGGAAAGACCGTTTACAATTGCTTTTTGAAAGCAATTGATTTATATTGTAAAAAGGCTTTTTTAACCATTGTTCCGTTAATACAAAAAAAAAAAAAAAAAATAAATCCCCGAGACCCCCTTTTGACCCCCCCCCCCCCCCCCCATTTTTTTTACCCTCCACTTACAACTGAATGTAGTGTGTGTGCTATTAATCCTATCAACGTTAAACGAACGACAACTCCAGTTTTTTCCCTATTATATTGTTCTTACATCTCTTCTGAAAAAAAAATCCACCTCCTTGTTATCACTTAAACTCTGAAACTACAAGTCCAATCGATCCCAAAATTTACAGTCAGCAGGGCATACATGTACTAAAGGTTCATAAAACAACGTGGTGCCGATATCTCTCAAGACTTTTCCTAGAGAAAAAGAATGGCAATGCCGTAAAAATCGCTTGCTAGGTCCGTAATTCTCAATGAAATCCTACAATAAAAATGTCCGCTCCTGGATTGAAAAACTTATCTGTTACAAACTGGTGCTGAAAAATATACATTTTAAGAAAATAATCCTTAAACGTGTTTTAAAGTTGCACCGGATCAATTAAATCCAAATCATGCACTGCTGGTGAACTGTGATCAAAATGTCAATTTCCTATAATGACCAAAGAAATTACATTGTGTACATTCCATCTCTATAGATGTTGTCTGTCCAACGTCCCGACCTAAAGAGAAATAAAAAGACTAAGTTTTTCTTAATATAAACACGCGTCACGTGGTGTCTCCTCAATCTGGCGCGCGCGCTGGACCTAAAATAAAATAAAAACTTTCCAAACTAAACATGAAACTTCTCCGGTAACACAATACTAGACCCCTTACAGAAACAAACAAACAAACAAACAAACAAACAATCAAAACAAACAAACAAACAAAACAACCCCCCCCCCCCCCCCATCAATCTATGTTTCAAAGGGGGAAAGACCGTTTACAATTGCTTTTTGAAAGCAATTGATTTATATTATTGTTCTTACATCTCTTCTGAAAAAAAAAATCCACCTCCTTGTTATCACTTAAACTCTGAAACTACAAGTCCAATCGATCCCAAAATTTACAGTCAGCAGGGCATACATGTACTAAAGGTTCATAAAACAACGTGGTGCCGATATCTCTCAAGACTTTTCCTAGAGAAAAAGAATGGCAATGCCGTAAAAATCGCTTGCTAGGTCCGTAATTCTCAATGAAATCCTACAATAAAAATGTCCGCTCCTCTGGATTGAAAAACTTATCTGTTACAAACTGGTGCTGAAAAATATACATTTTAAGAAAATAATCCTTAAACGTGTTTTAAAGTTGCACCGGATCAATTAAATCCAAATCATGCACTGCTGGTGAACTGTGATCAAAATGTCAATTTCCTATAATGACCAAAGAAATTACATTGTGTACATTCCATCTCTATAGATGTTGTCTGTCCAACGTCCCGACCTAAAGAGAAATAAAAAGACTAAGTTTTTCTTAATATAAACACGCGTCACGTGGTGTCTCCTCAATCTGGCGCGCGCGCTGGACCTAAAATAAAATAAAAACTTTCCAAACTAAACATGAAACTTCTCCGGTAACAAAATACTAGACCCCTTACTGTAAACAAACAAACAAACAAGCAAAACAAACAAACAAAACAAACAAACAACCCCCCCCCCCATCAATCTATGTTTCAAAGGGGGAAAGACCGTTTACAATTGCTTTTTGAAAGCAATTGATTTATATTGTAAAAAGGCCTTTTTAACCATTCTGTTCCGTTAATACAAAAAAAAAAAAAAAAAATCCCCGAGACCCCCTTTTGCCCCCCCCCCCCCCATTTTTTTTACCCTCCACTTACAACTGAATGTAGTTTGTGTGCTATTAATCCTATCAACGTTAAACGAACGACAACTCCAGTTTTTTCCCTATTATATTGTTCTTACATCTCTTCTGAAAAAAAAAATCCACCTCCTTGTTATCACTTAAACTCTGAAACTACAAGTCCAATCGATCCCAAAATTTACAGTCAGCAGGGCATACATGTACTAAAGGTTCATAAAACAACGTGGTGCCGATATCTCTCAAGACTTTTCCTAGAGAAAAAGAATGGCAATGCCGTAAAAATCGCTTGCTAGGTCCGTAATTCTCAATGAAATCCTACAATAAAAATGTCCGCTCCTCTGGATTGAAAAACTTATCTGTTACAAACTGGTGCTGAAAAATATACATTTTAAGAAAATAATCCTTAAACGTGTTTTAAAGTTGCACCGGATCAATTAAATCCAAATCATGCACTGCTGGTGAACTGTGATCAAAATGTCAATTTCCTATAATGACCAAAGAAATTACATTGTGTACATTCCATCTCTATAGATGTTGTCTGTCCAACGTCCCGACCTAAAGAGAAATAAAAAGACTAAGTTTTTCTTAATATAAACACGCGTCACGTGGTGTCTCCTCAATCTGGCGCGCGCGCTGGACCTAAAATAAAATAAAAACTTTCCAAACTAAACATGAAACTTCTCCGGTAACAAAATACTAGACCCCTTACTGTAAACAAACAAACAAACAAGCAAAACAAACAAACAAAACAAACAAACAACCCCCCCCCCCATCAATCTATGTTTCAAAGGGGGAAAGACCGTTTACAATTGCTTTTTGAAAGCAATTGATTTATATTGTAAAAAGGCCTTTTTAACCATTCTGTTCCGTTAATACAAAAAAAAAAAAAAAAAATCCCCGAGACCCCCTTTTGCCCCCCCCCCCCCCCATTTTTTTTACCCTCCACTTACAACTGAATGTAGTTTGTGTGCTATTAATCCTATCAACGTTAAACGAACGACAACTCCAGTTTTTTCCCTATTATATTGTTCTTACATCTCTTCTGAAAAAAAAAATCCACCTCCTTGTTATCACTTAAACTCTGAAACTACAAGTCCAATCGATCCCAAAATTTACAGTCAGCAGGGCATACATGTACTAAAGGTTCATAAAACAACGTGGTGCCGATATCTCTCAAGACTTTTCCTAGAGAAAAAGAATGGCAATGCCGTAAAAATCGCTTGCTAGGTCCGTAATTCTCAATGAAATCCTACAATAAAAATGTCCGCTCCTCTGGATTGAAAAACTTATCTGTTACAAACTGGTGCTGAAAAATATACATTTTAAGAAAATAATCCTTAAACGTGTTTTAAAGTTGCACCGGATCAATTAAATCCAAATCATGCACTGCTGGTGAACTGTGATCAAAATGTCAATTTCCTATAATGACCAAAGAAATTACATTGTGTACATTCCATCTCTATAGATGTTGTCTGTCCAACGTCCCGACCTAAAGAGAAATAAAAAGACTAAGTTTTTCTTAATATAAACACGCGTCACGTGGTGTCTCCTCAATCTGGCGCGCGCGCTGGACCTAAAATAAAATAAAAACTTTCCAAACTAAACATGAAACTTCTCCGGTAACAAAATACTAGACCCCTTACTGTAAACAAACAAACAAACAAGCAAAACAAACAAACAAAACAAACAAACAACCCCCCCCCCCATCAATCTATGTTTCAAAGGGGGAAAGACCGTTTACAATTGCTTTTTGAAAGCAATTGATTTATATTGTAAAAAGGCCTTTTTAACCATTCTGTTCCGTTAATACAAAAAAAAAAAAAAAAAAATCCCCGAGACCCCCTTTTGCCCCCCCCCCCCCCCCATTTTTTTTACCCTCCACTTACAACTGAATGTAGTTTGTGTGCTATTAATCCTATCAACGTTAAACGAACGACAACTCCAGTTTTTTCCCTATTATATTGTTCTTACATCTCTTCTGAAAAAAAAAATCCACCTCCTTGTTATCACTTAAACTCTGAAACTACAAGTCCAATCGATCCCAAAATTTACAGTCAGCAGGGCATACATGTACTAAAGGTTCATAAAACAACGTGGTGCCGATATCTCTCAAGACTTTTCCTAGAGAAAAAGAATGGCAATGCCGTAAAAATCGCTTGCTAGGTCCGTAATTCTCAATGAAATCCTACAATAAAAATGTCCGCTCCTCTGGATTGAAAAACTTATCTGTTACAAACTGGTGCTGAAAAATATACATTTTAAGAAAATAATCCTTAAACGTGTTTTAAAGTTGCACCGGATCAATTAAATCCAAATCATGCACTGCTGGTGAACTGTGATCAAAATGTCAATTTCCTATAATGACCAAAGAAATTACATTGTGTACATTCCATCTCTATAGATGTTGTCTGTCCAACGTCCCGACCTAAAGAGAAATAAAAAGACTAAGTTTTTCTTAATATAAACACGCGTCACGTGGTGTCTCCTCAATCTGGCGCGCGCGCTGGACCTAAAATAAAATAAAAACTTTCCAAACTAAACATGAAACTTCTCCGGTAACAAAATACTAGACCCCTTACTGTAAACAAACAAACAAACAAGCAAAACAAACAAACAAAACAAACAAACAACCCCCCCCCCCCCCCATCAATCTATGTTTCAAAGGGGGAAAGACCGTTTACAATTGCTTTTTGAAAGCAATTGATTTATATTGTAAAAAGGCCTTTTTAACCATTCTGTTCCGTTAATACAAAAAAAAAAAAAAAAAATCCCCGAGACCCCCTTTTGCCCCCCCCCCCCCATTTTTTTTACCCTCCACTTACAACTGAATGTAGTTTGTGTGCTATTAATCCTATCAACGTTAAACGAACGACAACTCCAGTTTTTTCCCTATTATATTGTTCTTACATCTCTTCTGAAAAAAAAAATCCACCTCCTTGTTATCACTTAAACTCTGAAACTACAAGTCCAATCGATCCCAAAATTTACAGTCAGCAGGGCATACATGTACTAAAGGTTCATAAAACAACGTGGTGCCGATATCTCTCAAGACTTTTCCTAGAGAAAAAGAATGGCAATGCCGTAAAAATCGCTTGCTAGGTCCGTAATTCTCAATGAAATCCTACAATAAAAATGTCCGCTCCTCTGGATTGAAAAACTTATCTGTTACAAACTGGTGCTGAAAAATATACATTTTAAGAAAATAATCCTTAAACGTGTTTTAAAGTTGCACCGGATCAATTAAATCCAAATCATGCACTGCTGGTGAACTGTGATCAAAATGTCAATTTCCTATAATGACCAAAGAAATTACATTGTGTACATTCCATCTCTATAGATGTTGTCTGTCCAACGTCCCGACCTAAAGAGAAATAAAAAGACTAAGTTTTTCTTAATATAAACACGCGTCACGTGGTGTCTCCTCAATCTGGCGCGCGCGCTGGACCTAAAATAAAATAAAAACTTTCCAAACTAAACATGAAACTTCTCCGGTAACAAAATACTAGACCCCTTACTGTAAACAAACAAACAAACAAGCAAAACAAACAAACAAAACAAACAAACAACCCCCCCCCCCCCCCCATCAATCTATGTTTCAAAGGGGGAAAGACCGTTTACAATTGCTTTTTGAAAGCAATTGATTTATATTGTAAAAAGGCCTTTTTAACCATTCTGTTCCGTTAATACAAAAAAAAAAAAAAAAAATCCCCGAGACCCCCTTTTGCCCCCCCCCCCCCATTTTTTTTACCCTCCACTTACAACTGAATGTAGTTTGTGTGCTATTAATCCTATCAACGTTAAACGAACGACAACTCCAGTTTTTTCCCTATTATTAAGGTCTTTCCTTTCTTAAATGGAAAGACCTTACTGTATTTCGTTTGTTTATTATTATTATTATTATTCTTTTTCCTCGTCCGTTTTCAAAGTCAAAAATCAAGAAAAGTACGCAACATATCCAAATGATCTTTAGTATCATGTATCAGGGGTATAATATCTATCTTGTATTAGAATAACCAAGGTTTACTGTTTACCTTATAGGAGTTATCTCCCCAATTACAACAAACACTGTTATCACTACTCCTCATAAACTATAAGACTTAGCGGCAAATGGTTTTTTTTTAAATGTTCCTTGCCAAAAGTTACAACTTCAAATAACTTTAACCGAAGCGATCCAGTGACCTATTATAGGAGTTATTTCCACTTGAATATTTAAATTTTCGATATGCATATAAATTTCATGAACCGTAAGTCATAAAGACTGCGGGTCTTCAGATTTGAGTTCATTGGACCAAAACTAGAAAATATAGGTCAAGGTCAAAGGTCAAGGTCATATTTTAGATTTTCAAAAGTTTTTCATTTCCCTATAACTATTGAACGGTTATAGATACAGAAAAATTAAGCAGTGAAAAATGATTGGTACTTCAAGGGGCAACTTTTTTACATTATGACTATACTGATTTTACCATCATGTAAGGGACATAATTCCCATTGATGGTTTTTAAAAAGCCATTTTTAGGCAAAACTCTTTAACAAAAGGTCCTTGACCCATACGATCTTTTGCAATGACCTTGTGGAGCAATGACCTTGACGAAGGTCACAAGGTCAAAGGTCAAGGTCATTAAATTATGTGTTTTTTGGCACTATTTAAACAGTTTTATGAGTGTTTGAA
>NW_026963374.1:20000-40000 GCF_036588685.1 Mytilus trossulus
AACTCGCAGTGTCATTTACAGGTACCAATTATATTCATATACAGTATATATATATATATATATATATGATACTTATCGGCTATCTTTAAGCATTATGGATACAGCATCGTGATAACTGTAGTAAGTTGGAATGCCTTTAACTTCTACTTTTGAGCAACCTTTGACATAGACATGATCAATCAATGTACCACCTTCTGTTGTGGCCTCTTCCACTAGCTGTTGAAATCCTTTTGAAGTCATATAGTCCAGTATGGATCTTTCTCCCTTTAATATGTCTTGATTAAAGTCACCTAAAACAATGATATTGTTTGAAAGTTCAGTCAATTTGCTTACAAACGAAATAAATGTTTTAAGAAATATTCCAATTTGATACTTCTGAGTTCTATATATTGTTGCCACAAGGACATTCATGGTGGGGATTCTGAAAGTCATACATTCTAGATTTTCCACGGTAATGTTACAATTTTCATATTCAGAATCTGTTTTTACATATACTCCAACTCCTCCGTGGCCCATAGCTTGCAAATTCATAAACACAGAATTAGTCGGTGTGTAGGCTGCAGATCTTGGTTGGTGATAAAAATCATAGTTAGGAAGATAAACATGATCAGAGGAAGATTCAAGCCATGTTTCAGTCAGACATACATAATCTGCATCTGTACAGTCTGAATTAGCCACTAAATCATTTTTATGAGCTCTTAGTCCTTGGATATTGTGATAAACAATAGTTACAAGTGTTTCTTCAGATGATGCTTCTACATTTTCAGTCAGATAATGTTTCATTGTTTTTATGCCTTTTATGATATCAGGATCACAGTATATTTTTTTACCAAGTGTTTTGTCATCAATTGGTAATATATGAAGCCCTTCTTTTGTAGTAACTCTACTCAATGCAACATATGCCTGGCCATAAGTGAAGCATTTATTCAAATCCACAACTGCTTGTGAAACTGTCAAACCCTGAACTTTATGAACAGTACATGCCCATGCTAACTGCAAAGGAAACTGTTTTCTCGTTCCATTTTTGAATGGTATGTCCTCTGTAGATGGTTCCAATCCAACGCATCTTTTCCCATTTATTGTTTTTTGAATCTTAGCGTTTTTTCCTACTCTCTCATTGTCAAAATTGATAAAAATAACATTCGGCAAAGACCCTTCTAAAAATTCTGCAATGCTGACAATAGTGCCCATTACCCCATTTACCAAGCCATCATTGACGGCTTCATTCTTTTTCAGCATTACGCGGGCTCCTTCAGCTAATAGAATTGAAGTTGGGAGACAAATATCAGTTTGTGAAAAATTTGCTGTTTTCTTTCTTAGTTTTCCTGTAGCTTTATTTTTTTCAAAATCTTGTGCTTCAATTAACTTAGGTTCACTGGACAGTTTAATAACCATTTCAGTATTGTGAATATTAATCTCATTATTAGTAGCATAAATGTGTAAAGCTTCATCTGTCCCACTACCTATACACTGCTTTAACATTTTTAAATCTGAGGATTCTAACGGAGAATATTTGTCTTTTATCCTAAGTCTATTCAATAACTGAGCAAACAAACCATCTTCACGTTGTCTCATGACTTCATCTAATTCTACAATAGTGAAGAAATCGTTCCACAGATAGTTCAAAGGATTCGATGGATCATCTACATAAAGTTTATCAGTTTTTCGGCATTTTACTGGTGGTAACTGAAAAAAATCTCCAACAGCTATCACTGAAACCCCACCAAAAGGATCTTTTTCAGGTCTTTTCTTGATCTGACGCAACCGTTCATGAATGAAGAATAACAACCTCTTGTTGACCATTGAGACTTCGTCTATGATTAAAATTTGTAAATTTTCTAATTTTGACCTTAAAGTGTTCAGCTTATCTTCACCAAGCATCGCTTTGTCAACAGTAAGAGTTTTGAAAATAGAAAGAGCATGGTGAATCGTCAATCCATTTATATTGAAGGCTGCAGTGCCAGTTGGTGCAGTCAATAAAACTGTCAAATCGTCTGGACTAGGAGAGCAGCGAGCAAGAATTCTTGTGGTTTCATAATGTAAGCATTTAATCAGATGGCTTTTTCCTGTTCCAGCTCCGCCTGTTACAAAGACGTGAAAGGGAGGGGGATTTTTACCATTGGCTTTTAGGTTGCACCATTCTCTTACCTTATAGAAAATACGCCTTTGTTTCATGTTTAAACCTCTCAACAAGGGTATAACTTCCGACCTTAGTAAACAAGTTTTAATCCCATTTCCACTAACTATTTCTGGCTTGTTACTTTTATTTAAATCTGGTATTCCAAATTCAGGACTGTCGACTTCTATGACAGTTGAAGATTTGGCTGCTTCAGTGCATTCACGTCTTTCACTCTCTGTTTCTGGACATAGGTCTGCCCACGCATCTTCTTGGTAATCATTTTCTTCCAATTTTTTTTCTGCAGCTTCTAGCTCTTTGCCACTTTTCACAAAGTTGGACATGTTAGTATTAACTATTTGTTCGACTTTAACAAGAACCTCTTTCTGATTATACCTGACCATTCCTGATTTGTAAAACAATTCATATGTCAAAAATTGTGGCGGTTTCAACTGTTCCTCTAATCTGTAAGGTAAATATAACTGTAAAATACTTTGGTAGTACTGTTCAGGCGATGTTTCAATGGAAAATCGTGCATATTTGATAATAGCAGGCTGGGTTCTTGTCCGCTTTCTGATGTATCCCATATCATTTTTAAGTTTGAATGTGGTATCTTCATTTATTTTATTTGGAACCTGTGTTTCTGCTAAAACTGAAAACTCGGAGCAAAATGAAGCTAAACACATCTGATTAAATAATTCAAGTTCTGGTCGACTTTTATATCTATCAGTAATGCTTTTCATCCAAAGTTCGATATCATCACCGTCATCAATGTCATCATCATCATCGATTTCCTTTGAAGGTTTTTTTGTATTTGCGCTTTTAGATTTGATTAAAAGTTCTTTTAGAGGAATACTCATTTTACATGGATTTTCTCCAACTGGAATGAATTCAACTTTTCTTGAACATTCTTTCAAACTTAAGCCGATCACTCTAAAAACAGCTTCTTGGGCACTCAGCTCTCGAAAGTGAAAGTATGCAGTACCTACTTGTTTCATTGTATGTTGTGCATTCAAATTTCCATCAGCGGCCTCATTTTTTGTTTGTTGTAGCAACAATCCAAGTTCACGTTCTGATTTACTGATGTAACTTATTATATAAACAACACAAGAATAAGCATCTAATATGTATTGTATATCCATATTTGCGTCCCATGCTTTCAGGAGATGCGGGTTGTACTGATTGATAAACATTTCATTTTTGTTTCTTTTTAACACCACAGTATTTCTATATGTAACTGACCTAAAGCATTCTTGAAAATCTTCCTGAGATACTCCTGCCCTTATGAATAACTCCGTAGTAGTTAAATTTTCCTTTTCACAGTCTTTGATTACAGCCCATAGAGATTCTAATATCTTTTTAGCTTCTAATGAACTAATTCCCGATTTTGGTTTTTCAACAACATCATCGTCAACATCTTCATCAGTGTCATCAGCAACACTACATTCTTCTTCATCATCCTTAGGTGGGCGTGATATAAATGTTTTTTCAGAGGGTGGTCTTGGGAAATTAAAACGACACACAGTTCCCTTTTTTCTACAACTTTTTGAATGTGTTTTGCTATGTTGTTGTACAGTTGTGACAATGTCTTTTAGCTCTGAGTCCTCGGTTTCCAGCGGTAGTTTACATGTTATATATTTGTCAACAAACTCAGTTACAATATCATCTTCATCTTCATTAAATTTTGGGGCATCTTCTACCCAGAACAAACAGTGCGTGTGTGGAGAACCTCTCTGTTGAAATTCAACTCTATAAAAGTAGTCTATCACATGACCAATTGGTTGAGCATCTGACATTATAACATCTTTTAGAAATCTTTTAAATCTACGATCAAACATTCGTGCAGGTGTAACAGGATTACTACAAAGGACTTTGCACTTTTCATCCCAAGTAAGTTCGTCAAACTTACGAATATCTCCTTGTTGCTTCAATATTGTTTCTATGATTTCTTTCCATCTGAAGTCTGCAGAAGAAAACGAGGCAAAGAATGTGGGAATACCTAACTGGCGAATCATAGCAAAAATATTCTTTTGTTCAGCTTGCCAATAAGGAGGTGTTCCTCTTACAGGTTTCATAAACTTTATTGCCTCATCTTTTCGGAATAACCCATGTAATGTGTCTTTATCACATAGCATTTTGCCTGTTACTTTCTTTCCATTTGAAAACACCGATCCTTTCCTTAAGGAAATTTGAACATTTGACATAACTCTATCTAGTTCAGACATATATTGACAAAAGAATATATAAGAAGTATCTCTTGCAAATCGGTTTTCTACACTCATTAATCTCAGATTGAAATATCTTAATAAAGATAACTTTTCTTCTCTCTCTTCATTCAATGTGTTTTTACCTGTAGGATAATGTACTGGAAACGTTTGAGCTTCAATACCCTTTGTTCTCAAAAGACTTACAGGGTTATTTTCCTCTGCAGGTGATAGATTGAATTCCTTATCAAACAATGCATCTAAAGCTTCCTGTGCAATATCAGCAGGCTGTAAACATGTGTCCAACTGAACGCCCTGTAAAGTATCATCTAAGTATGTATCCGCTTCATTTGTTTGTTCCTCTGTATTTGACCTATCTTGCAAATTATCATTTAGCGTTTCATTTGTTGTTGTTGAAGTGTCCATGCTCTCTACTTCAGGGCAACAGTCCTTATTTTGTAAAGGAATAGGGTTCAACCACTTTTCATTGATTACTATATTTGAATACCACTCATTTTTTTCTTTTAAAAATAGCAATGCTTCTTCTAAATGTTTAGTATCAACAAATTGATATTCCTCATAACCCTTATACTGTAATTTCCTTTTGAGCTTCACTTTAACTAAACAATTGTCATCTTCAGATCTAGGCAAAGTAGTAGTTACCTTAAAAATATCTGACGGTACACAAACACATGGTCCATGAACTGCCTTTTGGCCACCTTTAGGTAGAGCAATTATCTTCATGAAAGGTATATTAAGAGAAATTAAATGTTGTTCTAGTTGATTTAATTTGCTAAGTTCATTAGGAACATCATCTAATAATAGGTTGTTAAAAAAAGATTCAGCAGGCACTTTTCCTTTCTGGATCTTTCTGTGACATGTGTAACAAATCCAAAGGGATTGTCTACTAGTTCCTTGATACTTACATTCATCTTCGCATTCGTCTAAACATTTATGCAAATACTTATCAGAAATGCAAGTGTCTGCTACATCTTTTACAGAATCCTTTTGATACAAATCCTTCTTATATTCCATTACTTGATTTTGAAATGAAAGTCTAAAACAGCAAGCACAAATGTATTCAGGTCCTTCACATACATCTTTCTTAAATTTTTCAATAACTTTTGACATGTCTTTTCCTTCTTCTTTAGAAAGAATTCTTTTAGACAAAGTCTGACTTTTAACATGCTTTCGATGTTCATCATCATTAGCATACTTGTGAATGCTTGCCTGTTTCACCTTACTTTGATATTCATCATCAGTAGCATACTTGTGAATGCTTGCCTGTTTCACCTTGTTTTGATATTCATCATCAGTAGCATACTTGTGAATGCTTGCCTGTTTCAACTTATTTTGATGTTCATCATCAGTAGCATACTTGTGAATGCTTGCTTGTTTAATTTTAATTTTGTGTGCATCATCAGTAGCATATTTGTGAATGGCTGCCTCTTTCAATTTTGTTCTGTATTCATCATTATTTTCATATTTTTTAATGCTTTCATTTTTCTTTTCTTCCCTGTGTTTTTCGTCTGTCATATACTTTTCCTTTGAAGCTTTTTTAATATCTAATTTATATGTGTAATCATTCTGATATTTCTCCCTTCCTTTTCTTATTTTCTGAGCTTTGTACGAATCGTCGTTCGAATACTTTTTCCTTTGTGTTGATAATGTTTTGTACCTTGATTGAGAATCTGTTTGATACTTTAATTTTTGTTTTTCAGATTTTGATAAGTATTGTACTTCATTTATAGCTTTGTCTGAATGAATTCCTTTCTGTGACGATATAACATAAGAATTGTTTTCATTATTTAAACCACTCGTCTGTTGATCTTGTTTTCTGTATTTCTTTGAAACAAATAAATCATTTTGCTCACATTTCCTTTTCATTGCAACTCCCTTATTTTCAGGTGGTTTGTGCATCTCTGGTATAACTGATAATACAACCTCATAGTGTTGTAAGTCTCTGATGTGTTGAAGATAGATTGCTCTATCATTTATTTCACTGTTTGTGTGAATTTGAGACGATGAATACTTTATCCATACTCCATTATAAAACGTATAAATATCCGTTTTTAGAAGGTCTGCTGCGGCGATTATTTCCAATGCAGTTCCCCATGAATTGTTCTCTCTCATTTTTCGACCACTTATATGTTCTTCTACTGTACCATATTGGTTTTCTAATAGACTAGTCAAATGATTTGAAATGCTCAAGCTATGCTTAATTATGTCTTGTCTAACCTTTTCATGGAATATTTGTGTATGTGAAACAGCGTAAGATATTGCTCTAAAGAGACAGTTTCCATCTGCTATGATGGACTTTGTTTCAGAGGGATGGCCAATATTACACGATTCTGAACTGCACATGTTTTTATTCACTTCTTTTGAAGATATATTCAATATTCCACAGAGTTTCCTTTTAGAACAGAAATCTAATGGCTTAAAGGAATAATTGGATCTACAATCAGACATTATTTCTATATCAGAAACTTCATCTTCTTTAATAAATGTACATGGAGACCCTACCTTTGAAAAATCTACTGATTCCATGTCATCTGATATGTCCATTAACCTGTCGGATTCAATGTCATCTGATACATTGTGTGATATGTCCATTAATATGTCTGATTCAATGTCATTTGAAAGATCAGATACAAGTCTTTTGGTATTTTTCAACAATCCTCCCTTTGATTTGTCGATTGTTTCTTCGTTAGTCTCATTTTCTTCAATATTATGCTTATTATCTAAATAACCTAGTATTGGTACACTATCTTGTGTTTCAATATGTTGCATATTATCTTGCAATGTCATATTTACACTACTGTCAACTGTGTCTTGTATTGCAACAGTAATTCCTGTTACATCAAAAGGTACAGATTGATCACCCTGAACAAAATTACAGAAGTGTTGGTAAACAGCTTGAATGTCAGGAAGTTCAAATACAATACTAGAACCATAATTATCTATTAAACCAAAACGATTTCTTGCATGAGAATCAAACATATATATTTTGTTATTCTGCTTTATTACTAATGATGTTGTTGCTCTTACAGTAACAAAGCATCCGTCTGAGTCTATTAATGCATATTGCAGGGCTTGGTCTAAAGGTAAAACGCCATCAAAATCTGGGTCAACGTCATGTACAAATGCACAAATGGAACGTTTCTTGTGACAATGAATAATACGATTTCTAAGATCTACAAATTCTGGAAGATCTTCCACACAAAGATAATTATTAGTACCGTGCACAGATGTATAAATATCGTTACCTTCAATTAGTATATTGTCAAGATATAACTTGTTCCATGCAAAAACTGGTTTCAGTTTACTATGCACTATTGCAGATAAACAATTACTAACACATTGTTTCCCAGCGTTTTCACCAAACCTGGTATTTCCTTGATGAAAACTACCCTGAATGACTAGATTATTTTGTTCTTGTGTTACTTGTGATCTTGATAAATCATATAAAACTACAGGATTTTCAAATCTGATATTTGCATGCATACCTGTTTTCTGTTCACCTATCCATAAATAGGAATGCACAGATTTGTCTGCTTTGTTATCAATGTCATTTTTATTATTTCTACCCTGGCATGTTTGCTTGTTTTCAGACTGATTGTTGATTGAACCTGAATGACTTTTTAGTTTACTCAATTCTGAATTGATTAAATTAGTCTTAACTAAATGTATGTTGCAGTCAACAGAAGGAGCAGTCAATTCATTAACAGTTTGATACTGTTCAGTGGTATTGGCAACAGTATGCCCAGTTAAATCAGTAACAGTGTCATTGCAATCAGAGTTAACTGTCAATTCATTATCAGTGTGATTTCTTTCAGTATTACTGACAACAGAGTAAACAATCAATTCATTATCAGTGTTATTTCTTTTATTGACAACAGAGTTAACAGTCAATTCATTCACAGTGTGATTTCTTTTATTGACAACAGAGTTGACAGTCAATTCATTCACAGTGTGATTTCTTTCAGTATTATTGACAACAGAGTTAACAGTCAATTCATTATCAGTGTGATTTCTTTTATTGACAACAGAGTTAACAGTCAATTCATTCACAGTGTGATTTCTTTCAGTATTATTGACAACAGAGTTAACAGTCAATTCATTATCAGTGTGATTTATTTTATTGACAACAGAGTTAACAGTCAATTCATTCACAGTGTGATTTCTTTCAGTATAATTGACAACAGAGTTAACAGTCAATTCATTATCAGTGTGATTTCTTTTATTGACAACAGAGTTAACAGTCAATTCATTCACAGTGTGATTTCTTTCAGTATTATTGACAACAGAGTTAACAGTCAATTCATTATCAGTGTGATTTATTTTATTGACAACAGAGTTAACAGTCAAATCATTAATAGTGTCATTTCTTTCAATTTTATTGACAGTAAATTCATCAACAGTGTTTTCTCCTTCAGGATAACCATTCTCAGTGCTTTCTCCTTCAATTTTATCAATATCAGTAGAATGTTGCAAAGCCTCCTCTGCCAACCTTCTTTCTCTCATTCTTAGTTTTTGTTCTTTGGCTTTGGAGGCTTTGCTCTTATTTGATTTACGTGGCATCACCTGAAATGAAAAAAAATGTATAAAAATATTGTTATGACAATATCAAGTTTTGTAAAAGATTTACTATTATCAGTACCAAACTTATGTCATGTCCAACTTTGTTTTTAAAGCTTGAAATGCCAAAAAAAAAATATAAATAAAATTTTTAATCAAATCAATAGTACACTGATTGATTAACCTGTTTGTTTCAAGGATGTAACCTTAAAAACATTTTTGTTTACACTTTGTGAAACTGTTCATTTGAACAAAAGTTTTTATTGTATTTGAGAAGCTGATGAAACGATTAATATATTTAAATTCAGAACTCCATAATGAACACAAAATAATATACATCTAAATGCATATTGAAAAAGTTTCAAGCATTAAATAAATCTACAGAAAAAATGCATAAACATACATGTATCCATATTCATAAAAAAATATAACTGCTTGAAACCATTGACGGGTAAAGAATGCTATGCTAACTTAAAATAAACATTGTATTGCATTTATCAAATATTTTAAATTTGAGTTATCTTTCTTTTATCATATAAATTGCACATTTATATACCATGCTTAACTTATTTAATATATGATTAAATGGTTTTCTTGACAAGTCTGGTTATTTAAATACACATCATTTTGTGAACTATCACCCCTTTTTTTTGGTGAAGTTTGTGTTGTTTATTCTTTAGTTTTCTATGTTGTGTCATATGTACTATTGTTTGTCTGTTTGTCCTTTTCATTTTTTGCCATTGCATTGTCATGAGTTTGACTGTCCCTCTTTTGATTGATGAGTATAACAATATTATTAATAAATTGCATGAATGGCCTGGATAGAATGAAAAGAATGTTCACTTCTCTGCACTAAAGGGTTGGCAAAGTATTATATAGGCAGGATAACCCAAGTGGAAAAACTTTTATAGGGTATGCAATACTCCCAGAAATGGGAAATATTGAGCAATACCAATTGTTAAGCTTTTTATAAATATGCTAAAAAAATACTTACTCTATTGGTAAAGTATAGAAACCAGCTATGGATGTGAACCAACTAGGCTTAATTCCAAATGCTGAAAAAAAAAGAAGAAAAAAGTGATAATAAAAGCTTTACTATAGTATTCATGAACGCAGATATCACATATGTTGATGTAAACAGTATTCAAACTACCTCTTTGACTCTTTAACATGTTTAAACATTCAATTTACATGATTAAAATAAATGTTGAAAACAATGTGAAAAGAAAACAAGAATGTGACCATAGTACACGGATGCCCCACTCGCACTATCATTTTCTATGTTCAGTGGACCGTGAAATTGGGGTCAAACTTATAATTTGGAATTATAATAACAAAGATCATATCATAGGGAACATGTGTACTAAGTTTCAAGTTGATGTAACTTTAACTTTATCAAAAACTACCTTGACCAAAAACTTTAACCTGAACTTTGCACGATCATTTTCTATGTTCAGTGGACCATGAAATTGGGGTCAAAACTATAATTTGGCATTAAAATTAGAAAGATCATATCATGGGGAACATGTGTACTAAGTTTCAAGTTGATTGGACTTCAACTTCTTCAAAAACTACCTTGACCAAAAACTTTAACCTGAAGCGAACGGACGAACGAACGAACAAAGGCACAGACCAGAAAACATAATGCTCCTCTACTATCGTAGGTGGGGTATAAAAATATTATAAAAGCATTGCATACATGTTCTGCTGAAATAGCTGAATAATTGTAAAATCAAGAATGAACGTCATTTTATGCTTGTAACCGACAAGCTATAAGACTACCTAAAGTCACAAGAAAGAGGTACAAATTATCAACCAAACGCAAAATTAACTATTGATACAGAGAAATATCTGACCTTTATATCAATTTTAAACTCTAATGTAAATACTGATATCAAAATGGCAGTACTGTAATATGATTGATTGTTGCTTACTGGTTACCTAACGTCCAGTGGCAAATATTTCATGCATGTTCATGACGATAAAAACTATAACAAGTAAAGTCATGATACATGTGTAGTATGAAAATACTCAGTCAAAGTCATGTTTTTTAAACCATGACAGAATGTGTTTATTTTTAACCTAGTTCATTTATATGTTTTGGATTCAAATATGACGTCAATTTTCACAGAACTAGTACACATTTTTATTTAGGGGCCAGCCGATTTTCTTGCTGTGTTGAAGACCCATTGGTGGCCATCGGCTGTTATCTGCTCTTTGGTCAGGTTCTTTGCTCTTTGACATATTCCCTATTTACAATAAACTCTCTCTAGAAGGCCAAGTAAGGTATGAAGTGAAGTTAAAGAACCCTTGATTGTGAAAGGTTATGCCAAATAAAGCTAAGGTAGCTACTCAGTCTATTCCTGAGATATAAATGTACTTCAGAATAAGGTCTGGAATCAAGAGCAGGATATATATATGATATAAGCTTCTTCTCTTTTCAAGTAACAGTAATTTATGTGTATGTAGGTGACCTCTCTTGATTATACTTACTGCTTTGACAATGTCTTCTACAGTACTTCTTCAAAAATCTGCACAAGAAAAAAACACTAAAATTATATCACCATTTAACAATCTTTCTAAATACATATGCAACATTTATCATTTATAGTAAAAATAAATCTTCCACTATTGATGATAAAAGACTGAAAAAATAATAATCAAAAAGTTAAAAACAAAAAAAGGCTTTTGTATTTGATATTTTTGTCCAATATACATGATTTTTTTTTATTAGTTGGTATTGGCCTTGAATATTCTCAGATCTGTACTTGGTGCCTTTTTGATTTTGGGATGTATAACATGTATAAGTATTCCTCCATATCAACTCTGTGTTTTTGTTCATGTAATTCTATTTGTATCTATCTATCAAGTTAAGCCTTTTTTAACTGATATTCATGATATTTCTTCTTATGTTGTTCTGTTATACCGTTGTCCCAGGTTAGGGGAAGGTTGAGTGCTCGCAAACATGTTGAAAAAACTCCGCCACATTTTGTTTTATGGGCCAGTTCCAAGCCTGTAGTTGCTGTTTCATGTCTATCATATTTATTTTTTGGTAATTGTTTTCTTATAAATTATGCCCTTAGTTTTCTCAATTCAATTGTTTCATATTTCTCATGTTGAGGGCCTTTTATAGCCAACCATAGGCATACAGAATGTGTTTTTCTCATTTTTGAAGGCCGTACAGTTTGGTTATAATTGCTTACATCTACTTCATTTGAACTTTGTGACCTAGCGAATTCAGACTATTTACCACATGATCAACTTGACAGTATCATATGCATGATATGTTGAGCAGGATCTGCTTACTCTTTTGGAGCACCTGAGATCACCCTCATTTTTTGTTGGGGTTCGTGTTGCTTAGTCTTTATTTTTCTATGTTGTGTCTAATTATTTGTCTGTCCTTTTTTTTTAAATTCAAGCGTCACTGATGAGTTTTTTGTAGACGAAACACGCGTCTGGCGTATATACTAAATTCAATCCCGGAATCTTAATGAGTTTATTCATGTATATGTAGGTGACCTCTCTTGATTATACTTACTGCTTTGACAATGTCTGATCAAACAACAGCTTTATAAAAATGTCTTCTACAGTATTTCTTCAAAAATCTGCAAAAGAAAAATACACTAAAAATTATATCACCATTTAACAATCTTTCTAAATACATATGCAACATTTATCATTTATAGTAAAAACAAATCTTCCACTATTGATGATAAAAGACTGAAAAAATAACAATCAAAAAGTTAAAAACAAAAAAAGCCTTTTGTATTTGATATTTTTGTCCAATATACATGATTTTTTTTTATTAGTTGGTATTGGCCTTGAATATTCTCAGATCTGTACTTGGTGCCTTTTTGATTTTGGGATGTATAACATGTATAAGTATCCCTCCATATCAACTCTGTGTTTTTGTTCATGTAATTCTATTTGTATCTATCTATCAAGTTAAGCCTTTTTTAACTGATATTCATGATATTTCTTCTTATGTTGTTCTGTTATACCGTTGTCCCAGGTTAGGGGAAGGTTGAGTGCTCGCAAACATGTTGAAAAAACTCCGCCACATTTTGTTTTATGGGCCAGTTCCAAGCCTGTAGTTGCTGTTTCATGTCTATCATATTTATTTTTTGGTAATTGTTTTCTTATAAATTATGCCCTTAGTTTTCTCAATTCAATTGTTTCATATTTCTCATGTTGAGGGCCTTTTATAGCCAACCATAGGCATACAGAATGTGTTTTTCTCATTTTTGAAGGCTGTACAGTTTGGTTATAATTGCTTACATCTACTTCATTTGAACTTTGTGACCTAGCGAATTCAGACTATTTACCACATGATCAACTTGACAGTATCATATACATGATATGTTGAGCAGGATCTGCTTACTCTTTTGGAGCACCTGAGATCACCCTCATTTTTTATTGGGGTTCGTGTTGCTTAGTCTTTATTTTTCTATGTTGTGTCTAATTATTTGTCTGTCCTTTTTTTTTAAATTCAAGCGTCACTGATGAGTTTTTTGTAGACGAAATACGCGTCTGGCGTATATACTTAATTCAATCCCAGAATCTTAATGAGTTTATTTATGTATATGTAGGTGACCTCTCTTGATTATACTTACTGCTTTGACAATGTCTGATCAAACAACAGCTTTATAAAAATGTCTTCTACAGTATTTCTTCAAAAATCTGCAAAAGAAAAATACACTAAAATTTATATCACCATTTAACAATCTTTCTAAATACATATGCAACATTTATCATTTATAGTAAAAAAATAAATCTTTCACAATTGATGATAAAAGACTGATAAAAACATAATAATGAAAAAGTTTTAAAAAAAAAGTCTTTTATATTTGATATAATCATGATTATAGTCCAAGTAACATGATTTTTTTTATTAGTTGATATTGGCCTTGAATACTCTCAGATCTGTACTTAGTGCCTTTTTGATTTTGGGATGTATAAGTACCCCTCCATGACCACTCCGTTAATTTAAGCCTTTTTTAACTGATTTTTATAGTTTCTTCTTATGTCATGTTGCCGTGTTTGTGTACACAACTATGAAGTGTTCCCTCCAATGATAGGAGCACGTACATTTTTTGGAGACGTCTCAGGTGTTTTCCTATGGTAATAATAGCAACATGCAGTATACATGTAACTTACTAATTAACCATCATTCATGATATAAGTTTTTATAAACAACTTTAAATTTCTGAAATTTGGCTACTACAGACGATAATTTTTCTCTTATTATAATCTTTAAGTAAGCTTGCATTATTTCTGTTAATGAACATGTTGCAATTGAAATTACAAAATCGCAAGGCACAAAATCCATGATATCAATTAAAATCATGACCTTTAAACCATGAAAATGAGGTCAAAATCATATGAACCATGCCAGACAGACATGTACAACTGACAATCATTCTTTGGATTAAATATACATGTAGTTGATCATATGATCTATTGCTTATAATATCTGAGAAAAAAACTCTGCCATAAGAACTCAGGGGCGGATGCAGGAATTTTCGAAAGGGGGGGTGCAAAACATATGTCCCGATACAAATGCATTGATCGGCAAAAATAAAGGGGGGGGGGGGGGGGGTGCGCACCCCCGGAACCCCCCCTCTGGATCCGCCACTGGAACTTAACATTGAACAGTGAATCATGAAAATGAGGTCAAGGTCAGATGATACATGTACATGCCAAACAGACATATACACCTTACAATCCTTCCATACAACACATATAGTGTAGTTGACCTATTGCTTATATTTTGAAAAAGCCAGACCAAAACACAAAAACTGAGCAATGAACTGTTAAATTGAGGTCGAGGTCAAATAAAACCTGCAAGACTGACATAGGTATACCATGTATACGTCATGGTGATAAAATATTTCCATAAACCAAATATAGTTGACCTATTGCATATATAGTTTAAGAAAAAAAGACCAAAACTCAAAAACTTCACATTGACTTATTACTGCACCATAAAAATGAGGTCAAGGTCAAATGACACCTGCCAGTTAAACATGTAAACCTCACAATCATTCCATACATCAAATTTAGTGAACTATTGCTTAGAGTATCTGATATATGAACTTGTCTAGGAAAACTTAACCCAGTGTTTTCCCTAGGCTATTCATGCATTGCGGTACCGCTACGCATAGAATTTTGGCCGCTATCAGGGTTTCCCCTGGGTCAATTATTTTTTTCGCCACCTCTTTCGCCAAAACAATATATTTTTCGCCACTTTATTATTTTTTTCGCCAAGTAACACAAATACATTTTTCTTTTAAAATTTTCCTTTTTTTCCAGCCCCCCCCTAAATAAGAAGTGGTTTTTAAAACAAAACGAAGCATCTTATCACTTGAAATTGATCTCTCGTGTAAGGTGTAGTCATTACATTGAAGGGTTACTCTCATGCCAACCTTTTGAATTTCTTCATCACGACAGTTTTCTTTTCTAGACCATCGTAAATAAGTAAAACTAAATGCTTGATAGACGTGTGTAACTGAAACGACTTTGAAGTACTCACTCAAATCAATGATCTACATGAAAGTTAAATGACAAAGTTTAAAATCGGAGACCTTTCTTGCTTTTGGACATTTTTTGTCATAACAACAATTTTCTTTTCTGGACTATCATAAAAAGAAGGAGAGGAAGCGTAAAAATTTTGCTTCAAACACGTGCGTTGCAAAGTGGTTAATAAATCCCCTTTGTGACATATGACAGAAGCCATTTAACCATAATTTGTCATATTATATAATTAACACCTTTATTAATTAGTCCTTTGATGTCGATAGCTATGAATGCAATCAGCTGATTATTGATTTTCTGTCAAAATCTTAACGAGTTCAAGGTGAATTCCGAGTATTGTCTGATCGGTTAAGTCCGAGAAACCCGAAAAAAAGTAAATAAACAAGATGGCTGAAAATAAATCGTTATATTTCTTTCGCCAATGACGAATTTTAATCGCCAGAATTATTTGCGAAAATGGCGACCGCCAGCGGAAACCCTGGCCGCTATGCATTCATCATACTCGCTATGTGTGAAATTTGTATTATCTTGTAATATACAGTGACAATTGACAAAACTCTACAGGTGTTTCAAAATCACCGGACTGATAATTGATCATAATTAGATGCAACGCTCTGATTTTACAACCATGTTGATTAGAGATAAGGCCAAAAAAAAAAATAGGTGTGTTTCCTGTTGCATGCCCCAAAAAATTAGGGTCGGTAGGTAGGTATTTTTTTTTTTTATTGGCCTGCTTCGGTTGTTTTTTGTGTATTTTTATAATCAGTTTGTTATTCTTTCAGGTTATTTTCATCAGTTCATTGTATAAAGTATACAAGATATGAATAGTCCATATTTCATGGTTTTTTCCAGTCACAGTAAATTCATTGTTCTTTAATCCAAAGTCATGATACTGATTGAATATATCAATAAAGGTGGTAGAATTAGAAAATGGGGCTATTATACTTTTTTTCTCGTTCCTGTGTGGACACTCATCGATTGTTATTGATAACCTTTGACTGATGGCCATAGCAGAAGCCATGCCGTTTTTGACTTCAATCTGTATCACACAAATACTTACTGTATTAAAATTTTATTTGAAATCAAACGTTTAAAAGATGCCATTCAAAGGCTATACTAAACAAAAACCGTTTCCGGAAAAAACGAAAAAAATCCGGATTTTTTTTTTTTTTTTTCCGGGAAAAAAAAGTTAGGGTCGGCGCCAAAAAATTAGGGTCGGTCGGGCGACCGGAAACACACCTATTTTTTTTTTGGCCTAACAACATTCAAGATCCTCCTATTTTTTTAAGCCTCCGTAACTTTGTCAGACTTGTGAGACGGCCTTTTTGGTGCCTTTCATGGTCTCACACTTACTGACAGTAAAGCCATGTATATTAATTAAACGATGTTTGTGACCAAAATTATGTGTACACTTTTGAAATGAAAACAAAACTGGTTCCACTTCCTCATAAAATTAACGGTAACCATTCACTGAAGTCGTCCTAATAATCAATCGTCTAAAATAAACACGAAGACAAGCGGGCAGTTACAAATTAATATCTTCTGACGCAAAAATGTTCAATGTTTTTTTATTTTCTGTTATAATTATATTTTATTCAGTCTATGAAATATAAATCAATCAATAATTACCAAAATTTGACATTTTTAATACACGTGGTACTGACTGTTTTCACGCTTTTTTTTTAAAATAATCACTTATTAGGGAGAACGTCAAACCTGGTTTACGAAATTTTTGCAAGGAAGAGAGTATCCGTTTATTAATATTGATGGCGTTGAGTGACATTCTGCGTTAACTTACGGTAAGTAACAATTAAAAAAGTGCACACAGATATGCACTAGACCAGTCAGACTATTGGCAGTGTACGTTAACTAGTCCCAGCTTATTTAAACTAGACACTGGCTTCGGGCTACAACTCAATGTCTCAGACTGACATCATGGGTGGCTGATACAGCAGGCTTGCCATTGATTGTATTACATACAATTTATCTGTATTTACTACTAAGTAGTAAGTATATAATAAACTGTGATATTCATACTAATGGAAATAATATTCCAGAATACTTTTTCCTTTTGGAACTTATATAATGAAGGAACTTCTATACCGTGACAAAAATGCGTGTAATATTTAGGGATACCCGTACGGTGACTGGTGAACCCGTACGGTGACTGGTGAACCCGTACGGTGACTGGTGAACCCGTACGGTGACTGGTGAACCCGTACGGTGACTGGTGAACCCGGACGTTATTATTTACCATTGGCATTGTATTGTCCTTAATATTTTTGGGACCTTCTTGTGTTTTTCAGGGATGACATTTCAATCACGAGTGCTCGAAGTGGTAGGAGGTAGTCCAAATAAGTATGATGTCTGGCAAGGCTATTTTCTTTCGTCCCAGAAAAAATTAAAAAAATAGCCTTGCCAGACGTCATGATTGTTTGGACTAGGTCCAGGATGAACAGATGGAAATTATTAGGTCACTTGTTCAAGCTTCGTCACATATGATTGATAGCGCGAAGATTAATTATATAGAGATGAAAGTGTACTGTAGATAATCATTCTCAGGTCTCGTGAATCTTACTAAGTTACCTTTTTTAAATATTATTTCTTCTTCCTCGTGTAACGCTATAAACATCACAGTCAGCTAGGCGCTTTAATCATACATCATATATTAGGACAAGTCGTCCTAATATTAGGACAAGTCGCCCAAATGTTAGAAAAACCAACTCGTCCTCTAGTTATTTTTTGTTTGTTTTTGTTTGCGTGAGCCCTCTATCTAGACATCTTTGATATTGAGTGTACATTAAATTATCAGAGATCTATTAGCCTATATGTCCAATGTATTTTTGTTTTACAATTAACTTTATGACTAGACCTGTGACAGAGCTCAACGTAGAGGCCATAGACTATATATAGATGCATGACATTTCATTATAGACAAACAGATTTGACACTAGGTGACAGAAAGGAAACAAAGAAAATTAGTCAATAAAGGGCATACGATACAGGTACAGGAGAGGTAATGATGTTGCTAACGTAAACTGAATAACATATTATTTAAACTAAACTGTTATTTTCGCGACGTCAAACTGTGACACATCTGCATTTCGGGAATTGGTGCCTTTTTCGACTGATTGTATCATTCAAACTGATTTAATTTTAAATGATTTGCTGGACCCCCTCTTTTTCAAAATGACATTCGGTTTGCATACGGTTTATTTATGACAGTATAATTAAAAGAAAATGGAAGGAAAGACCTATCAATTATTCAAGAAGAATTGAACTTTAATATTGTTCTTACATCTCTTCTGAAAAAAAAAATCCACCACCTTGTTATCACTTAAACTCTGAAACTACAAGTCCAATCGATCCCAAAATTTACAGTCAGCAGGGCATACATGTACTAAAGGTTCATAAAACAACGTGGTGCCGATATCTCTCAAGACTTTTCCTAGAGAAAAAGAATGGCAATGCCGTAAAAATCGCTTGCTAGGTCCGTAATTCTCAATGAAATCCTACAATAAAAATGTCCGCTCCTGGATTGAAAAACTTATCTGTTACAAACTGGTGCTGAAAAATGTACATTTTAAGAAAATAATCCTTAAACGTGTTTTAAAGTTACACCGGATCAAATAAATCCAAATCATGCACTGCTGGTGAACTGTGATCAAAATGTCAATTTCCTATAATGACCAAAGAAATTACATTGTGTACATTCCATCTCTATAGATGTTGTCTGTCCAACGTCCCGACCTAAAGAGAAATAAAAAGACTAAGTTTTTCTTAATATAAACACGCGTCACGTGGTGTCTCCTCAATCTGGCGCGCGCGCTGGACCTAAAATAAAATAAAAACTTTCCAAACTAAACATGAAACTTCTCCGGTAACACAATACTAGACCCCTTACAGAAACAAACAAACAAACAAACAAACAAACAAACAAACAAACAAACAAACAAACAAACAAACAAAACAAACAAACAAACACCCCCCCCCCCCCCCCAATCAATCTGTTTCAAAGGGGGAAAGACCGTTTACAATTGCTTTTTGAAAGCAATTGATTTATATTATTGTTCTTACATCTCTTCTGAAAAAAAAAATCCACCTCCTTGTTATCACTTAAACTCTGAAACTACAAGTCCAATCGATCCCAAAATTTACAGTCAGCAGGGCATACATGTACTAAAGGTTCATAAAACAACGTGGTGCCGATATCTCTCAAGACTTTTCCTAGAGAAAAAGAATGGCAATGCCGTAAAAATCGCTTGCTAGGTCCGTAATTCTCAATGAAATCCTACAATAAAAATGTCCGCTCCTCTGGATTGAAAAACTTATCTGTTACAAACTGGTGCTGAAAAATATACATTTTAAGAAAATAATCCTTAAACGTGTTTTAAAGTTGCACCGGATCAATTAAATCCAAATCATGCACTGCTGGTGAACTGTGATCAAAATGTCAATTTCCTATAATGACCAAAGAAATTACATTGTGTACATTCCATCTCTATAGATGTTGTCTGTCCAACGTCCCGACCTAAAGAGAAATAAAAAGACTAAGTTTTTCTTAATAT